>NW_026652801.1:0-1858 GCF_009828535.3 Hylobates moloch
GAGTAAAATCCTTCCTGTTTGCAGCCCTGAATAATCAGGGTCAGAGACCAGTTAGATGACTTTGACGAGTTGAGAGAAGAAGGCTTCAGACGATCAAACTTCTCTGAGTTAAAGGAGGAAGTTTGAATCAGTGGCAAAGAATTTAAAAACCTTGAAAAAATATTAAATGAATGGCTAACTAGAATAACCAATGCAGAGAAATCCCTAAAGGACCTGATGGAGCTGAAAACCACAGCACGAGATCTACGTGATGAAAGCACAAGCCTCAGTAGCTGATTTGATCAACTAGAAGAAAGGGTATCAGTGATGGAAGATCAAATGAATGAAAGGAAGCGAGAAGAGAAGTTTACAGAAAAAGGAACAAAAAGAAATCAACAAAGCCTCCAAGAAATATGGGACTATGTGAAAAGACCAAAACTACATCTAATTGGTGTACCTGAAAGTGACGGGGAGAATGGAACCAAGTTGGAAAACACTCTGCAGGATATTATCCAGGAGAACTTCCCCAATCTAGCAAGGCAGGCCAACATTCGGATTCAGGAAATACAGAGAATGCCACAAAGATATTCCTCCAGAAGAGTAACTGCAAGACAAGTAATTGTCAGATTCACCAAAGTTGAAATGAAGGAAAAAATGTTAAAGGCAGTCAGAGAGAAAGGTCGGGTTACCCACAAAGGGAAGCCCATCAGACTAAAAGCTGATCTCTCGGCAGAAACTCTACAAGCCAGAAGAGAGTGGGGGCCAATATTCAACGTTCTTAAAGAAAAGAATTTTCAATCTAGAATTTCATATCCAGCCAAACTAAACTTCATAAGTGAAGGAGAAATAAAATACTTTACAGACAAGCAAAGGCTGAGAGATTTTATCACCACCAGGCCTGCCCTAAAAGAGCTCCTGAAGGAAGCACTCAACATGGAAAGGAACAACTGGTACCAGCCACTGCAAAAACATGCCAAATTGTAAAGACCATCAAGGCTAGGAAGAAACTGCAGCAACTAACGAGCAAAATAACCAACTAACATCATAATGACAGGATCAGATTCACACATAACAATATTAACGTTAAATGTAAATGGGCTAAATGCTCCAATTAAAAGACACAGACTGGCAAACTGGATAAGGAGTCAGGACCCATCAGTGTGCTGTATTAAGGAAACCCATCTCTATGTGTGCAGAGACACACATAGACTCAAAATAAAGGGATGGAGGAAGATCTATCAAGCAAATGGAAAACAAAAAAAGGCAGGGGTTGCAATCCTAGTCTCTGATAAAATAGACTTTAAACCAACAAAGATCAAAAGAGACAAAGAAGGCCATTACATAATGGTAAAGGGATCAATTCAGCAAGAAGAGCTAACTATCTTAATATATATGCACCCAACACAGGAGCACCCAGATTCATAAAGCAAGTCCTGAGTGACCTACAAAGGGACTTAAACTCCCACACAATAATAATGGGAGATTTTAACACCCCACTGTCAACATTAGACAGATCAACGAGACAGAAAGTTAACAAGGATATCCAGGAATTGAACTCAGCTATACATAAAGTGGACCTAATAGACATCTACAGAACTCTCCACACCAAATCAACAGAATATACATTTTTTTCAGCACCACACCACACCTATTCCAAAATTGACCACATAGTTGGAAGTAAAGCTCTCCTCAGCAAATGTAAAACAACAGAAATTATAACAAACTGTCTCTCAGACCACAGTGCAATCAAACTAGAACTCAGGATTAAGAAACTCACTCAAAACCGCTCAACTACATGGAAACTGAACAACCTGCTCCTGAATGACTATTGGGTACATAATGAAATGAAGGCAGAAATAAAGATGTTCTTTGAAACCAA
>NW_026652801.1:1868-23359 GCF_009828535.3 Hylobates moloch
AAACAACAGGCTCTGGAGAGGATGTGGAGAAATTGGAACACTTTTACACTGTTGGTGGGACTGTAAACTGGTTCAACCATTGTGGAAGACAGTGTGGTGATTCCTCAGGGATCTAGAACTAGAAATACCATTTGACCCAGCCATCCCATTACTGGGTATATACCCAAAGGACTATAAATCATCTGCTATAAAGACACATGCACACGTATGTTTATTGTGGCACTATTCACAATAGCAAAGACTTGGAACCAACCCAAATGTCCAACAACGATAGACTGGATTAAGAAAATGTGGCCCATATACACCATGGAATATGATGCAGCCATAAAAAATGATGAATTCATGTCCTTTGTAGGGACATGGATGAAACTGGAAACCGTCATTCTCAGTAAACTATTGCAAGGACAAAAAACCAAACACCGCATGTTCTCACTCCTAGGTGGGAATTGAACAATGAGAACACATGGACACAGGAAGGGGAACATCACACTTTGGGGACTGTTGTGGGATGGGGGGGAGAGGGCAGGGATAGCATTAGGAGATACACCTAATGCTAAATGGCGAGTTAATGGGTGCAGCACACCAACATGGCACATGAATATTTATGTTACAAACCTGCACATTGTGCACATGTATCCTAAAACTTAAAGTATAATAATAAAATAAATTAAAAAAACAAAATATACACTAATACAGATTAGCCAACTAAAAAAAGTGGAGAAAGGTCATTTAAAAAATATAAAGGATACAGTAATAATCGAACACGTTGAAATCAAAGAAGCAGAAAACAGCTGGTCTGAACAGCATTTTAAGTGGCAATGTTAGAGGTTTTATCAAAATTGCCAATAATATTAAACCACAGATTCAGGAGGCTTTGCAAACCAATGAAAACACACACAGAGGACACCCCTAGAAACATAATGGGACAATTTCTGAAAAGTAAAAGAAAAATGTAAAGAGCACTTGATAAAATAATTGAGCTAACTACAAGGAGAAAGAGTTGACTGATAACAACCTTCTCAAATGAATCAATGAAAGCCAACAAGTGAGGTATTTATATCTTTCAAGTCCTGAAATAAAATAAGTGCTCACCTAGAACTGTCTACTTGGTGGACACATCCATCACAAGCCAAGATACAATAAAGAATTTCTCCCAAACAGACCCACAGGAAAGGAAATACTAAAGATTACTCTTCAGGTAGAAGAGCCATGATCCCTGATGAAAGTTTGCAGTTAGAAGAACGATTTTTTTTAATGAAAGAAATAAACATGGAGAGAAATTTATTTGGATATCGACTATATAACAGAATGCTATCTCATAAAGTTTAAAATGTATCTTCCATACAACAGCAGAAGCATATAAGTTGTGAGTTGGATAAATTAATTTTAAAATATCGTCAAGTATTTTTTTTGCAAATAGACAAATGTACGAATTATATTAGACCCTGAAGTCAAGAATGCACGTTGTAATAAACCAGCTAAAACATAATCAGGCCAGATTTTTTTAAATGGACTCTCTTAAAGTTTTTATAATTTATATTTATATTTCACATATGTTGAAAGTAAATAATGGAAAAGCATGTAATGCAAATATTAACCAAAATATAGCTTTAGCTGTATTTATATTCACATTTAAAAAGTTGGACACAGTTAAGTCTCAGTGACTTCTTTACACAACAGAAGCAAGCTGTGCAGTTATAATTAGTATTATATTATGCTGTTGGCCTGATTACAAAAGGGAAAGGGGCGATCGTACCAGACAATGGCAGAATGAAGCAACAAGGTGTAGGGTTACAGAACATGATGCTGTAACTGGGACTGGAGTTACTCTTTTAGAGTTAAAGAATAGTAAACTGAACAAAATATATGAAACATTTTTTTGAAGTACTGAACATCAGGCAGCACAGGACTATGCTCTGCAAGAGAAGAGAAGGAGCCAGAATGAGTCCTGCTTTATTCGCAGGTTCTCCGTGACAGCAGTAGAGAGGAATCCCAGAGAGAGCAGACATTGTCATTGCATTAAGGAACCAGATAAAAATCAAAAAAGGTTAAGCAGCTGGAATGTGTAGTAGAAGAAAACGTTTACAGAAAAAGGAACCAAGAATCAGCATAAGGTTTCTCCCAAGTCCCTAAGCCAAACGTACGTAGGATGAAATTCTTAGAAGCTCAGCAAAGGACTCTACCAGGGAGTTGGAAGAAGAACACTTCCCTGGCATCACATGACAGGAAGACATGTTAGCTCTGACCAGCCAGAGGAGGGAATCCCCTCTGTACATCCAGGATATTCAGTAAAGACCACTGGAGGTTCATGCCCCAGTGACACTGATAATTTAGCTCCAAATTACAGGTGGCTCTAGACTAACTCAACAAAGTTTAAAGAGAAGACTTAAAACAACAACAGAAAAATACTCATCCTGATGTTACTGAACTGCGTGCCACAACATTGTTCAAAGGTAGCCAGTAAAATCTAGATATTCAATAGCATAACATCAAAATACCCCACCCAAAAAAAAAACTCTGACATGCAAAGAAGCCAGAAGATATATATTATTAAGATATATATTAACAGGATAAAAATACGCCAGGCATGGTGGCACACGGCTGTAATCCCCGCTACTCAGGAGGGTGAGGCAGAAGAATTGCTTGAACCTGGGAGGTAGAGGTTGCAGTGAGCCGAGATGGCGCCACTGCACTCCAGCCTGGGTGAAAGGGTGAGTGAGATTCCTTCTCAAAAAAAAAAAAAAAAAAAAAAAAAAAAAAAGTTGCAAAGTCATGCTCACCTTTCTGCTCTTGTCAGACAATTAAGGGGTCTTTGAATACTTCAGCCCTAATAATTTGCTCCCTAACATACATATTGCAGTGCTTATCTAATTTTAAATATCTTTTTTGTTTCAACACCTAATATTTTATTCAGATCTAACTGTATGTTTACAATATATTTTGCTCTTTGTTCATTCTTTGATTTCAGAACTTCAACCTTTCTGAAGCATATTTTCAGAATTTCTTTTTAGTTTCTTTAGTGGAATTCTGCTGGTGGCGTTTTGTTTTTTGTCTCTAAATATGTTATTTAGCCATAGGTTGATGAATATTTTTCTTGGTTGAGAATTTCAGAATGGCATTATTATTCTTAAGAAATAATATTATTTTACCTTTCATTCTTTCAGATTTCAATATGATTAATTAAAGGTAATTTGATTTTTGTAGTGCTAATTGAAATATTTTTCCCTTCCTGATTGTTTACTGTTTCTCCAGGAGATACGTAGGTGTGGGTTTATCTCCACTGTAACTTGCTTAGCATGCATTGAATTTTTGAATATACGGATTAGTGTCTTACAAAAGTCTAGAGAACTTTCAGCCAAAACGCCATCACATATTGTCCCTTCCCAGTTCCCTTCTTCTGTGAGAACACTCACTAAACACATGCTACACTTTCTCACTGTATCTTCCATGTCTCTTAATGATTCTGTCCACATTTTGCATACTTTTAAATGATCTGTAATGCATTCTGAAATATTTATTAACTCTCACCATGGCCATGTCTAATCTGATGAGTTCATTTTTGAGTTTTTAATTTAAAATAATATATTTTTATACAAACAACTTTTCAAATTTGCTACATCAATTTTTTAGTCTCCTAAAAATATTCTTTTTTTAAAGCAAATATGCTTTATAATCTAACAGTGATATTTCTACTAATGAACCTTTGTGGATCTGTTTGTACTCTTTTTCTGCTTTCCTTTCAAATGGTGGAATATCATTTCCTTCTGTACTTAGATGCCTTTGAATGACAAATATTTATTTTTCTTTGAAAATTATTTTTGTGCACTTTTGAGGATTAGTAAGAAGAAAATTTGCCAAAGAGAATTTGAAATTTTTTGTGAGTCTACTAAAGGCACCACCATTCTGGGACCACATTATGTTAATTGTTGGCCTAAAGGTGTTTGGAGGTATGTTTGGACTGCACATTTAAACAATTTTTAAATTAGTTGCTGTAAATCATCAATGATTGAGTTTCTTTAAATCTGTCCAATCTCAAGTCATTTCTATTTGCCATTTCCAGGGAATGTGAAATGGGACCAGTTTACCTCTGATTCTTCTTTATACTGAGGATATAAATTTTGGTCCTAGCTTTAGGGAGGAGCTCCTGTGTGATGCCCTATCTTGGGAAATCTATGTATTTCTTTACTGTCCTATGTAATGTATAACTGTAGGAATCCGCACTCATTCATTTTGGTACATGTCCGTAGGGCAAAATTAGTTTCGGTGTTTAGGTATATCTTGTCTGCTCCCTGCATTCCCATGGTTTTGACCTTATATTTTACTTTTTTTTATGAACATACCAATGCTTCAATTTTTTTCCAGTAATATAATCAACTATATTATAAGAAAGAGAACAATTTTGATAAGACACAAGTTTCATGTTTTCCTACTCTAATTGGCTTTTATGTAAAAATACAGGTAAAATTTATTTGTGCTTTTTTGCTATTTCTGTTTTGCTGTTCTCTGTTTGTCTATGTCTTCTCCACATAGACACAATTAGGGAATTTTGTACACTCTTGTGCCAACGGCTTTGATAGTAACAAAATATATTTCTCGAACTCCTAGGTATAAAACTCAAGTATCCATAATTTAAATTCCTTTTCCCTCACTTCTGTTTCCAGTCTCAATAGAAATCGATGCCAATCCAGAAATACAAGCATTATTCTAATACTTCTCACACATTACAGATATAGATTAAATTTTCTAGACCTCCTTAAATACTATCATTTTTCACTACTTTTATCTTAACTGTTAAGTTCAACATTTTCTATAATATTAATATATTGTGAAAATTTCCTTAGTTTCTTATTTGTCCCAGGTTAAATGTTTTGCAGTCTCTACCTCACCCTGTGAAGCATAAACATTGTACATGCTGTACAAATAATACATGGTTCATGTGCTTAGAGATTGCACAATTCTTATTTGGTTGACAATAGCTAATGTTTTCTTCTTCATTTTCTTTTTCCTGATTTTTCTTTATTTAGTATATACTACATTATCATAAGAATAACAACGTTTTACAAACTAAAGCAAAAGCAACCCTAGGAATAAAAGGCACAAATAAAATATATAAACATACAATTAGATGTACCATGTACCCTTCTAATATATTTAGACATTTAATTTTAGTACAATTTTAATTAAAGTCTGTGTATTATATATGTCATCATCTTAGTGTTTTTTATATAACAAATTTTGTAAATCAAAAAGTCTCAATGTCATTAGAAACTATCTTGGCAGAGGTTGATCTGCAAGGAAGAGTTCCTCTCCCAAATTATGCCATTGAGAATTTCTCTCTACCATAATTCTTTTAATCAGTTTCAGAGGAATAATAAATTTCAAAATTGTTCAAGGTACTTGTTGTAGTTCAAGTACATTTTGACAGGTGTAAAACTGTAGACAGACTGATACAAACATATTCTAATTGACTCAAAAATATATGGGACCTATTTTAAAATCTAGATTTTAAAATGTTGTGTCAACATATACATGTTCTCCTTGCGAAATAATTGCTTTTCATTCTCTGGATAGAATAATTTAATCTTTAAACTTTCAATTCACTGTTAAAAACAAAGTATTACATAAGGATAGGTTATAAAATTAATTCACAACTAGCTTTTCAATTCAGAAATATATGTGAAAAATCATGAAGCATCTAACGGATTTCAAGGAGAAATGGGTTAGTAATTTATTCCATATGTCTCAATATTTCCTACACACAAGGCTTCCTTTAAAATAATTCTAGGCATTTAAGAAACCATGTGAACTAAAAAGAAGAAATTGTGACATTGCTGCTAAGGTTTTTTAAATCTTTAGACATGAATCAATATATTTTTTTAAATTTTATCTTAATTAGACATTGTGAGTTCACCATCTTACTGTCAGTATAGCATCCAAGCTGATTATCACAGATTACGAGTTCAACTATCAACTGTGTTCTGAGCGTTTAATAAAATAAATGAATTGTTTCGGTATTCTTAAAGCAGGAGTGAGGACACAGCGAAAGTGAGACAAGGAAGAGAGAACAAAATAAAACAGGAAAGATAGAAAAGCCTGTACCACATGTGTTAAGAGGCAAGTTCCTGTGTTAGATATCTGGGCTTAATTCTATGGGAAGTTTCGTGGAACATGCCTCAGAATGACATCACTGAATCCAAGGAGATTCTTCTTAGTTACCCTCACCTTTTCTTCCCACTTCATGCCCAGTAACAAGCTCTCGTGCTGCTAGAGAAAGTCCTCAGCTAGAAACAGGTGCAAATTCTGGAGATGAGACCTTGTAGAGTGTTAAGAATGGTTTTCTTCCCAGCAGCTACAGGTAAGGAATAGGGGCTGGGCTATTAATACATCTGCTACAAATCAATATACCCCTTACGCTCCTTTTGGTGATCGACAATGTATTTGAAAAGATTAGATGATCAAGAAGGGCTGCAGAAAGGAGGAAACAGAAACAAACAGCACACCTCTTGGTTGATTTTTATTCATTTCATCAGTTTCAAGGAAAATGCGTTGGGAGCTCCTGGCATAGGGAATGTCACAAAGACATGTTTTCAATAGTGGTGGTATCCCTAGGGCAGAGAAGACCCAGAGAAAGCCCAACTGGCTGCTGGAACAAAGTCAGACACCGTGCCACCTCTCCACACTCCTTGGCTCTGCCATCACGCTGAAGATCGGTTTAAAGGACTGGCTTCCCTCCCACCAAAATTAAAAGAGCACAAACTGAGAAACTGAATGTAGGAGACAGCAGTGGATTATGCTGTTATCAGGGGTAACCTCAGGTTTGGAAGCATTCTTTCAAATTAACCCATCTCAGGCCATCTGCAGAGAAGAAAGGTTGTACCTAACTTTCTTTCTTGTCAGCATTTGGTTAGGGGTGTTTTATTGACCAAATGTGTTCCCACAACCTAGTTTTTTGTAACTAACTAAATATAGTAGATTTTTAAATTTTATCATCAAAATCTATCGACAATTTTTGATTAAAATAGACTCCACGTCTATGTCCTGCTTTTCTTCTTCTTATTAATTACATTTCTGTATAAAAGAACAAGACTTCAGAATCAAGACTATCTTGTCTCTTGGCATTGAATTTATACAAGGTGCTCTTCCTTTAATGCTGTCTCAAAGGACCTATTTTTACTCATTAAAACGGAAGATCGGAATCTAGTTGTATGCACTGCTCCAACATATTAATAATTAAAATTAGGAGGTAAATGTGGTCAAAGCTACAGAAAGACTTGAGATGCCATTTATATTGATGACTGTATAGCACTCTACAAACAGAAATTGTTAAATAATAGTTCATATAAATATTT
The DNA here is from genome assembly GCF_009828535.3 of Hylobates moloch. Taxonomy (NCBI): domain Eukaryota; kingdom Metazoa; phylum Chordata; class Mammalia; order Primates; family Hylobatidae; genus Hylobates; species Hylobates moloch. The sequence continues at coordinate 9,218 of NW_026652801.1, forward strand.
TGTAGCATTTCAAATATTTTAGTGCCTGAAGTTTCTCCTCCTACATAGTTCAGATTATCAATTTGAAGACTTACTCCGCTAATTAATATGTTTTTAGTCTCGCTTGAGTATTATATAAAAGCAATTTTCAGTTAAGTGTGTCCCGCTTACAGAAAACATTACACATTAGTGAGTATTTAATTACATTTTCATGTTCCTGTAATGTCTTTAGAAGATTTTCATATTATTACCTATCAATGTATGTATGCTTTGTCAAAGAAAAATCAAATATATATATCATTGAAATTAAAAATTTTTGAAAGTACTTATTAATTCTATTGGAAATCCACATCCATTGAAACAATTACAATATAATATTGTAAACATGTAAGTATATATCCTATGTCTATTTTATATATAAGCATATATGATTAAAAATATAGTTAAGAAAAATTTTTACACCTAGTATTAGAAAGTAAAAATTAGTTAACTTCTGATGATTATTTTTTAATTAAGATATAATTATTTTGATTTGGGTGATTTTAAATAAACAAAAATATTAAATTACATGACAAAATTTCTTTATAAAATGTTTATGATTTTTACATTGGTTTTATCACTTTATTCCACTATTTTAAGAAGACCTGCCTTGTTTAAAACACTGTATTCATCTTAATTAAATTAAATTCCATTTGTAAAAACTTTAACAAATGATTTGCTCTATTATACAGTGCAGTTATAAACTGAGTCAGTATCTCAATATTTGACCCCCATTATCGTCATCTGTGGCCCTATTCGTTTTATAAACGTACTGTCTTTTTCCATGCCTGTCACATCTCTATTGCTCATTCATTTTTCTCTTTGTCCCTTATAGGGAGCATTGCCTATCTCTAGATTAAGCAAAAGTTGCATCTTAAAGAAGCACAATGACCTGCTCAATCTTTCTCACACAGTGAAATGTTTGTTGAGTAATTACAGTGTAAATGATAATACAAAGAGCCTGACTAAATTAGATGCCAAAGTACCCTTGTGATTCAGAATATGAATGGTATTTAATTTCTTTGGAATCAATAATTGCTGAGGGACATTAATTAATGCCAATATTTCCGAAGTTGTTCTAGTTAGTGAAATGTATACCACATGCAAAAGATTCAGAACTCTGAAGGACAACGTTATTCTGTAATTAAGAATTAAGCATTAATTCCCATTAATTATTGGGGAGAAATAATTATTAAGAATTAACGACTGAGAAATATTTTTTATTTAGACAATTATTTTGTGCATGAGCGTTACTGCAAGTTTCACAAGATACATAAATTGAAAGAAACCATTATGTGCACCAGATGAATTTAATAACATCTTGATATTTTCCACGATTACAGTTTTATTTGGTGAATCTTTAAATGCACATCATCTAAAGATAATAAATGAATCTTGGAAATCTTGTAGGTAGGGGTAAATATTAGGATGCATCCAATTACATTTACGCACACGTACAATTACATTTACACACACATGCACACACTCACTGATACACATGTGTGTATTTATATACATTAATTTGCTAATTGATTTTAACTAATATTTTTAAGAGCCAGTAGGATTGATATATAGTTGAACCTGAAAAATATTTACTATATACATGTCTAAAATACACAAAGAAATAAAAAGTAATTAAACTAGGCATTTGAAACTCTACTAAAATATAAGCTGTGAACATTTTGTGATCATTACAAATTCTTACACTGAATAAATATTTTTATTTTTATAATATTAATATGTTTGATACATGTGTACATTTTTTACAATTCATTATCTTTTTTTGTCAGAGTCATGTCATGCATACAAACATTTCAGTCAAAGATGGATTACATATACAAAAGTGGTCCCTTGGGATTATAATACATATTTTTACATACTTTTCTGTGTTTAAGTATGTTGAGATACATAAACTCTTACCACTGTGTTCTTATTGCCTGCAGTATTCAGTACAGTAATGTAGTACACAGGTTTGTAGCCTAGGAGAGAGAGGCTATACCATATCACCTAGACGTGGTAGGCTGTACAATCTAGGTGTTTGTAATATACTCTCCGATGTTTGCAAAATGATGAAATTGCCTATGGATGCATCTCTTAGAACATATCCCTATCATTCAGTGATGGGTGACTGTACTAAAATGCTCAATCTAAGTTTCAATGTCCTCCATAAAACTGTTGTACTGTGAAATACAAATCTCTCACCCATGGCCTGAATATATTTGCAAACTAAGCAGGTCATGGGAAGGAGAATGTGCTGGCATCGCTGGGATGATTTTCTCACACTACATGAATAATATCTCCAGACTTCGTGAATATGAGCCACTTGCATAGAGTTAAAGTAGGCATCTGTTTGCTAGGAAATTTATCAAATGAGAGTGTGAAGTGTTTTTAAAAGATACTTCTTTGTTTGTCGCCGGTAGGCCTACAGTGGCTCATGGAAATGGTTGAGGTTGCTAAGATTTGGTGGAAGGAGGCAAAATGAAATGGCCACTTATATGCTATATGGATCACTTGTTTCTGTTGAGTTACAGATTCAGCTGGCTCTTTCTCCCAATGTTATTTGGAGAAAAAAACTTGATGGTAATTTCGGGGTAACAAATACAATATTTGATGAAAGCAAATTTATTGAGGGTTAGACAAACTACAAGGTACTTTAGGCTGCAAAGTCAACACGAGACTTCTGGCCCAAATTGTGCAGAGTTTCGGTCCAGCTACAAAGTTCAAAGGAAGAGGCCGTATAAGACTATTCTCACTTCTGACACCAACTGCTAGTTCAGGGGTTTCCCCAGAACACCCTCAGTTTCAAGAATTTACTAGAAGACTCACAGAACTCATTGAATGCTATTGTACTCATAGTTTATAATAGAGAAAGGGTAGAAATTAGGGCCATGCAAAGGAAGAGACATATCATATAAGGTGGAATCTAGGAGGATTTTGAATGTTAATTTTCCATTGTCTTCAGGACATATTACCTGTCATTGTTGTACAGCAATAAACATGGAGTACTACCAACCTGGGGAGCTCACCTGATGCTAAAAAGACACTATTTAGAAAGTGAAAAGACAAATGAAAGGATGAGATAAGATGACCTTCCACATTAAGGCACTGGAAAATATAGCAAACTAAACCTAAAGCAAGGAGAAGGAAGAAAATAAAAATTAGAGAAATTAATAATTTATAATATTAATAAAACTTTTAGTATTGAATAATTGATATTAGTTCTGGACTAGCTTTTTTCAGAAAGAGAAATATTCACTTCCCAATTTATTCTGTGGGGCCAGTGTTTCCTTGATACAAAAATTAGTCCAAAGAACATAGAAAAATAAAACTACTATAAGTATAAATGCAAAATTCCTTAAAAAACAATAACAAATCAAATCTAGCAACATATAAAAGAATTATACACTATGACAAAGTGAAATTTATACTAGTAATCCCAGGTTGGTTTAACAGCCCCAAATGCATTAAGATAATACATCTTATCCATAGAATAAGAAACAAGAATTGCATGATCATCTCCATAGATTCAGAAAAGACATTTAACAAAATCCAAATGCTTTAATAATTAAAAATAAAAATAAAAACTCAATGAACCAGGAATAGAGAACTTCCTACACCAGATACATGGCACCTGTGAAGAGCCAACAGCAAACATTCAACTTAATGGTGAAAGAAATGATACTCTCCCGCTATGGTCAGAGATAAGAATAGGATATATACTTTTACCTCTTCTAGCCAGCATTGTACTAAAGATTTTATGCAGAGCAAATCGGCAAGTAAAGAAATAAAGAGTAACCCATATTGAACAGGAAGAAATAAAACTTTAATTGCAAATAACATTCTTGTATACGGAAAATTTTAAGGAATCCACTGAATGATAAAACTAGTAAATTTTTTCAGCAATATTACAACATACAAGATAAATATACAAAAATCAGTTGCACACATCTACAATGAAAACCCCAAAATTAAATTAAGAAAACACTTCAATTTACAATAGCATCAAAAAAAGAAATAATCATTAATTTGGAAAATGTGATAAAATGTTTTACTCTGAAAATTAAAAATTATTGTTTAAAGAAGATCTAAATAATTAGCAAACATCTTACAGCCACGAATTGGAAGATTTAATATTGTAGTACTTTACAATTTGAACTACAGATTTGACGAAATCCCTGCAAGTATCCCAACAGACTTCTGTCTAGAAACTAACAGGCTGATTCTAAAATACACATGGAACTGTAAGGGACTCGAAATAGCCAAAATAATCTTGAAAAAAGAAAACATATTAGGATAATTCACAATGCCGTGCTCCAAACCTTACTGCAAAGCATCAATAATCAAGACAACACAATACTGATGAAGGAAAAATATCTAGATTGATGGAAGAGAATTGAGAGTCTATATATAAAACTATGTATCTATAGTCAATGGATTCTTACTGTGGTGCCATGTGCAATTCAATGAGGAAGAGACAGTCTTTGAACAAACTGGGTCAACAACGTGCACGTGGATCATCACTTGCAAAGTAATGACATCGAACCCTTACTCCAAAGCATACAAAAATATTAACTCAAATAAATTAAAGGCATACATGCAAGAGCTAAAACAAAGCATATGGGAAAATCTTCAGGATTTTGGATCTAGCAAAGAAATAGCTGTAACACAAAAAACATGAGCAACAAAATAAAAATTAGATATTTAAAATTTCTTAAAAATTAAAGACATTGGTGTTTCAAAGCACAACCAAGCAAGCCAAAAGGCAGCTCAAAAATTGTGAGAAGATATTTGAAAAACACATATCTATATGTCTGCATATATATGTACCTTAAATGTAGACAAATTGTTTTAACTCAGTAACAAATATCTCAACTTAAAACTGATAAATGATAGGAATAGATATCTTTCCCAAGAAGATACACAAAGGGTCAATAATTCCATAAAAAGATACTCAACAGCATCACTCATCAGGCAACTACAAATCAAAACCACAGTTAGATACTCTATGGCTAGAACTGGCCACTTTGGAAAATAGTTTGATGGTTTCTAAATATATTAAACATAGAATTGTCAAATGACCGAGAAATGTATTCCTAGGTATACACCCAGATTATTGGAAAGAGGTGTTCAAACACAAATTGTACACAAGTATTTTCAGCAGCAGTATTTAAAATAGCCAAAGGCTGAACACAACTCAAATGTCAATAAAAATGTTATTGGATAAACAAAATGTTATATCCATGAAATTGAGTGTTATACAGTTATAAAAAAATAAAGTACCAATACGTACAAGAACCTTGATAGCATTATGCCAACTGAAAGAAGCCAGGCAAAAAAGGCCACCCATTGTATGATTCTATTTAGATGAAAATAGAATAGGAAAATCTACAGAGACAGAAAACAGATTTGTGTTGCTTAGGATTGAGTAGGGGATGGGTACATAGGAGGTTAACAGCTGAAGAAGGTGGGGTTTCTTTTTGAAGTGATGAAAATGCTCTAAAATTCATTGTGATGATGGCTCCACTTATCTGTGCATATACTAAAAGCCATTGACTTGTACACATTAATGTGTGCACTCTACATTATGTAAATTATATCTCAATAAATCCTTTCAAAAATACACACAAGAGTAAGGGGTTTTGGAGTGTTGCAACTGGGAGGCAGTTTGAAATACTGAATAGGTCTCATTGAGAATGTGAGGTTTCAGTAAAGACTTGAGGAAGTTGAATGAGCTGATCAGTGGATATATGGAGGGCTATCTTTCCAAGCCAAGGAATTAACTAGAGTCTTGGTCATAAGACAGCAGCATGTTGGCATGTCCAGAGGACAGTGAGGTGGCCAGGACCACTGAGAAGATCAAGGGTGAAGATATAAAAGAATTTTGGCGGTTAACATGGGGCAGATCATGATGGGCTTGCAGACCATTGTAAGAATTGTGGCTTTTAGTGTAAATGAAATGGGGAGACAAATCATTATCCCATTATCAATATTTTAATAAATTGGATCCATGAACCAAATCCAATGAGATTAAATCAATTAGTAGTAATATGCAAATTTGTATTAAAGTTACAAGAATTACTTGCACATTTCAGAACAGGAGAGTCATGATTGTTTATCAGCAAAATAATAAACATTATTAATTTTAATTGTGATCAGCTAATTGTTGGATTCTGAGAGTTTGTCCCCCACATAGGCTTTTAGAACACTTCTTCGAAGGTCTGTATGTTTCTGCATTACAAAGGATTCCAGAACACTGCTGCTGGGTTCTGAGTGTTTGTCCCTCACAAAGGATAATAGAACACTTCCAGGAGTGCCTGAATGTTTGTCTCTCAGATAGGATTCCAGAACACAGTGGCTAGATTCTGAGTGTTTGTCCCTCACATATGATTCCAAGAGACTTCTACAAGTGATGAATGTTTGTCCCTCACGTAGGATTCCAGAACACAGAAGATGGGTTCTGAGTGTTTGTTCCTCACATAGGATTCCAGAACGTTGCTGTTGGCTTCTGAGTGATTGTCCCTCACATAGGATTCCAGAACACTGCTGCTGGATCCTGAGTGTTTTTCCCTCACATGGGATTCCTGACCACTGTGGCTGGGTTCATAGAGTTTGTCCCTCACAAGGGATTCCAGAAGACTGCAGCTAGGTTCTGACTGTCTGTGCCTCACAAAAGATGACACAACACTTCTATGAGTATCTGAATGTTTGTCCCTCACATAGGTTTCCAGAACACAGTGGCTGGGTTCTGAGAGTTTGTCCCTCACATAAAATTCCAAAACACTACTCCTGGGTCTGGGTGTTTTTCCCTCACAGAGGATTACAGATCACTGCTGCTGGATTCTGAGTGTTTGCCACTCACATAGGATTTCAGATCACTGCTACGAGGGTCTGAGTGTTTCTCCATTACAAAGGATTCCAGAACACTGCTGCAGGGTTCTGAGTGTTTGTCCCCCACATAGTATTCCAGAACGCTGCTATGAGTTTCTTAATGTTTGGCCCTTACAAAGGATTCCAGAACACTGCTGCTGGGTTCTGAGAGTTTGTCCCTCACATAGGCTTCCAGAACCTCATTGCTGGTTTCTGAGTGTTTGTCCCTCACATAGGATATGAGAACACTGCTGTGACGGTCTGAAAGTTTGTCCATCAGAAAGGATTCTACAACACTGTTTCTGGGTTCTGAGTGCTTGTCCCTCACGTAGGATTCCAGAACACTGCTGCTGGGTTCTGAGTGTTTGTACCTCACATGTGATTCCAAAACTCCGCTGTTGTGTTCAGCGAGTTTATCCCTCACATACGATTCCAGAACAATGCTACGAGGTTCTTAATGTTTGTCCCTCACAAAATATTATAGAACACAGCTGCTGGGTTGTGAGTCTTTGTCCCTCACAAAGGATTCTAGAATACTGCTGCTGGGTTCTGAGTGTTTGTTCCTCACATAGGATTCCAGAACATTACTGCTGGGTTCTGAGTATTTGTCCCTCACAGAGAATTCCAGAATACTGCTGCTGGGTTCTGAGTGTTTGTCCCTCAGATAGGTTTCCAGAACACTGTTGCTGGATTCTGAGGGTTTTTCCTTCACAGAGGATTCCAGAACACTGCTGCTGGGTTCTGAGTTTTTGTCCCTCACATAGGATTCCAAAACACTGCTTCTAGGATCTGAATGTTTGTCCTTCACAAAGGATTCTTGGACACTACTCCTGGGTTCTGAGTGTTTGTCACTCACCTAGGATTCCAGAACACTGCTAAGAGGGTCTGAATGTTTGTCCCTCACAAAGGATTCTAGAAGAGTGCTGCTGGGTTGTGAGTGTTTGTTTCTCACATAGGATTCCAGAACACTGCTGCTGGGTTCTGAGTGTTTGTCCCTCAGATGGGTTTCCAGACCACTGCTGCTGGGTTCATAGAGTTTGTCCCTCACATAGGATTCGGGAACACTGCTACGAGGTTCTGAATATTTGTACCTCACAAAGGATTCCAGAACCCTGCTGCTGGGTTCTGAGTGTTTGTCCCTCACAAAGCATTACAGAACACTTCTACGGGTGTCTTGAGTGTTTGTCCCTCAGAGACAATTCCAGAACACCGTGGCTGGATTCTGAGTATTTGTCCCTAACATAGGATTTCAGAACAAGGCTACGAGAGTCTGAATGTTTCTCCATTACAAAGGATTGCAGAACCCTGCTGCTGGATTCTGAGTGTTTGTCCCTCTCAGAGGATTCCAGAACACTTCTAAGAGTTTCTGAATGTTTGTCCCTCTCAAACGATTGCAGAACACTGCTGCCGGGTGCTGAGTGTTTGTTCCTCACTTAGGATTCAAGTACACTGCTACAAGGTTCTGAAAGTTTATCCCTCACAAAGGATTCCAGAGCACTGCTGCTGGGTTCTAACTGATTGTCCCTCACATAGGATTCCACAACTCTGCTGCTGGATGATGTTGCTTTGTCCCTCACGAAGGATTCCAGAGCACCGCTGATTGTTTCTGTGTGTTTTTCCCTCACATAGGATTCCAGAACACTTCTATGAGTGTCTGAATGTTTGTCCTCAGATAGGATTCCATAATAAACTGTCTGGGTTCTGAGTGTCTGTCACTCCCAAAGGATTCTAGAACACTGCTGCTGGGTTTTTTTTTTTTGTTTTTTTTTTTTTGTTTTTTCTTGAGACGGAGTCTCGCTCTGTCGCCCAGGCTGGAGTGCAGTGGCGCGATCTCGGCTCACTGCAAGCTCCGCCTCCTGGGTTCACGCCATTCTCCTGCCTCAGCCTCTCCGAGTAGCTGGGACTACAGGCACCCGCCACCACGCCTGGCTAATTTTTTGTATTTTTAGTAGAGACGGGGTTTCACCGTGGTCTCGATCTCCTGACCTCGTGATCCACCCGCCTCGGCCTCCCAAAGTGCTGGGATTACAAGCGTGAGCCACCACGCCCAGCCTGCTGCTGGGTTTTGAGTGTTTGTTCCTCACATACGATTCCAGAACCCTGTTTCTTGGTGTGAGTGTTTGTCCCTCACGTAGGATTCTAATACACTGATGCTGGGTTCTTAGTGTTTGTCACATAGGATACCAGAATACTGCTAAGACGTTGTAAATGTTTCTCTGTCACAAAGGATTCTAGAACACTGCTGCTAGTTTCTTAGTGTTTGTCCCTCACATGGGATTCCAAAACACTGCTGCTGAGTTCAGAGCGTTTGTCCCTCACATATGATTCCAGAACACTGCTATGAGGTTCTTAATGTTTGTCCCTCACAAAGTATTCTAGAACACTGCTGCTGGGTACTGAGTGTTTGCCCCTCACATAGGATTTTGGATCACTGCTACTGGGTTCTGATTGTCCCTCATATGGGATTCTGGAACACAGCTTCCGGGTTCTGAGTGTTTGTCCCTCACATAGGATTTTGGAACACTGCTACTGGGTTCTGAGTATTTGTTCCTCACATAGGATTCCAGAACAATGCTGCTGGGTTCTGAATGTTTGTCCCTCACATAGGATTCCAGAATACTGCTGCTGTGCTTTCAGTGTTTGTCCCTCACATAGGATTCTTGTGCACTGATGCTAGGTTCTTAGTGTTTGTCACTCACATAGGATACCAGAACACTGCTACGACATTGTGAATGTTTGTCTGTCACACAGGATTCTAAAACACTGTTGCTGGTTTCTTAGTGTTTGTCCCTCACATGCGATTCCAAAACACTGCTGCTGGGTTCAGAGTGTTTGTCCCTCACCTACGATTCCAGAACGGTGCTACGTGATTCTTAATGTTTCTCCCTCACAAAGGATTCCAGAACACTGCTGCTGGGTCCTGAGTGTTTGTACCTCACATGTGATTCCAAAACACTGCTGTTGTGTTCAGCGTGTTTGTCCCTCACATGCGATTCCAGAACAATGCTATGAGGTTGTTAATGTTTGTCCCTCACAAAATATTCCAGAACTCTGCTGCTGGGTTCTGAGTCTTTGTCCCTCACAAAGGATTCTAGAACACTGCTGCTGGGTTCTGAGTCTTTGTCCCTCACAAAGGATTCCAGAACACTGCTGCTGGGTTCTGAGTGTTTGTTCCTCACATAGGATTCCAGAACACTGTTACTTGTTTCTGAGTGTTTGTTCCTCACATAGGATTCCAGAACATTACTGCTGGGTTCTGAGTGTTTGTCCCTCACAGAGGATTCCAGAATACTGCTGCTGGGTTCTGAGTGTTTGTCCCTCACATAGGATTCCAGAACACTGCTCCTGGGTTCTGTGGGCTTGTCACTCACATAGGATTCCAGAACACTGCTACGAGGGTATGAATGTTTGTCCCCAACAAAGGATTCTAGAACAGTGCTGCTGGGTTGTGAGTGTATGTCCCTCACAGAGGATTCCAGAACACTGCTGCAGGGTTCTGAGTGTTTGTCCCTCAGATGGTTTTCCAAAACACTGCTACTGGGTTCAGAGTGTTTGTCCTTCTCATATGATTCCAGAACACTGCTACCAGGTTCTTAATATTTGTGTCTCTCAAAGGATTCTAGAAAACTGCTGCTGGGTTCTGAGTGTCCCTCACAAAAGATTTTAGAACACTGTGGCTTGGATATGAGGGTTTGTCTCTCACATAGGATTCCAGAACACTGCTACTGGGTTTTTAGTGTTTGTCCCTCACATAGGATTCCAGAACTCTGCTACTGGGTTCTGAGTGCTTGTCCCTCACCTAGGATTCCAGAACACTGCTTTGAGGGTCTTTATGTTTGTCCCTCACAAATGATTCTATGACACTGCTGATGGGAACTAAGAGTTTGTCACTCAGTTAGGATCACAGAACACTGCTACTAGGGTCTGAATGTTCGTCCATCACAAAGGATTCCAGAACACTGAAGCTGGCTTCTGGAAGTTTGTCCCTCACATAGGATTCCATCACATTTCTACGAGTGTCTGAATGTTAGTCCCTCAGACAGATGAACGCACACACCACGAAGAAATTTTTCAGACTTCTTCTGTACAGTTTTTATGTGAAGATATTTCCTTTTCCAGCTTAGGCCTCAAAGCACTCCAAATGTCCAACAGCAGATTCCACAAAAAAGAGAGTTTCAAAACTGCTCATTCAAAAGAATGGTACAATGGTGACATGAATGCACACATCACAAAGAAGTTTCTCAGATTGCTTCTATCTAGATTTTATGTGAAGGTATTTCCTTTTCCACCATAGGCCGCAAAGCACTCCAAATGTCCACTTGCAGATTCTACAAAAAGAGTGTTTCCAAACTGCTCAATCAAAAGAAAGGTTGAACTCTGTGAGATGAATGCACATATCACAAAGAATTTTCTCAGAATTCTTCTGTCTAGTTTTTATGTGAAAATATTTCCTTTCCCATCATAGACCTCATAGCACTCAAAATGTCCATTTGCAGATTCTACAAAAAGAGAGTTTCAGAACTGCTCAATCAAAATAAAGGTTTAATTCTGTGAGATGAATGCACACATCACAAAGAGGTTTCTCAGATTGCTTCTGTCTAGTTTTTAGGTGAAGATATTACATTTTCCACCATAGGCCTCAAAGCGTTCCAAATGTCCACTTGCAGATTCGACAAAAAGAGTACTTCAAAGCTGCTCCATCAAAAGAAAGTTTCAATTCTGGGAGATGAATGCACACATCACAAAGAAGTTTCTCAGAATGCCTTAGTCTAGTTTTTATGTGAAGATATTTCCTTTTCCACCATAGGCTTCAAAGCTCTGCAAATGTGCACTTGCAGATTCTACAAACAGAGTGTTTCAAAACTGCTCAATCAAAAGAAAGGTTTAACTCTGTGAGATGAATACACACATCACAAAGAAGTTTCTCAGATTGCTTCTGTCTAGATTTTATGTGAAGATAATTATTTTTCTACCATAGGCCACAAAGTGCTCCAAATGTCCACTTGCAGATTCTAAAAAAAGAATGTTTCAAAAGTACTCAACGAAAAGAAATGTTCAACTCTGTGAGATAAATGCACATATCACAAAGAAGTTTCTCGGAATGCTTCTGTCTAGTTTTTATGTGAACATATTTCATCATCCACAATAGGCCTCGAAGCGCTCCAAATGTCCACTTGCAGATGCTACAAAAAGAGCATTTCAAAACTACTCCATCAAAAGAAAGGATCAACTCTGGGAGATGAAAGCACACATCACAAAGTACTTTCTCTATTCCACTCCATTCCATTCCATCCCATTCCATTCCACTCCACTCCATTCCACTCCACTCCACTCCACTCCATTCCATTCTATTACATCCCATTCCATTCCACTCTATTCCACTCCATTCCACCCTGCTCCACTCCACTTCACTCCACGCCACTCCACGCTACTCCAATCCATTCCATTCTATCCCTTTCCATTCCATTCCACACCATTCTATTCCATTCGTTTTTTTTCAACATGTTCTAACACTGTCACCCAGCCTGGATCGCAGTGGCACAATCTCCACTCATATTTCATTTCACCACTCCATTCCAATCCATTCCTTTCAATTCTATTCATTCCCACTCCATTCCACACCTCTCCACTCTACTCTGCTACATTTTATTCCACTCCACTACTATACACTCCACTCCAATGCAATCAACCCCATTCCTTTCTACTCCACTCCACTCCATTCCATTCCATCCCATTCCATTCCACTCCATTCCACTTCACTCCACTCCACTCCTCTCCACTCCACTACAATTCACTCCATTCTTTTCCATTCCATACCATTCCACTCCATTCCATTCCATTCCTTTATTTCGACAGGATCTCACACTGTAACTCAGGTTGGAATGCAGGGGCACAATTTCAGCTCGCATTTCATTTCACCATTCAATTCCAGTCCATTCCATTCCATTTTATTCCATTCCATTCCACTCCTTTCCACTCCACTGCACTCCACGCCATTCCATTTCATTCAATCCCAATCCATTAAACTCCATTCCACTCGACTCCACTCCATGCCATAACATTAAATACCATTCCATTAGACTCCATTCATTCAAATACAGTCCACTCCATTCCGCACCACTGCACTGCACTCCACTACACTCTGCACCACTCCACACCAATGTATTCCATTCCATCACATTCCATACCACTCCATTCCAATACACTCCTCTCCACTCCACTCCATTCCCTTTCTTTCCATCCCATTCCAGTTTTCTCCATTCCACTGCACACTACTCTACTCCACTACCCTCCATTCGACTCCACTCCACTCCACTACCCTCCATTCCATTCCATCTCATCTCATTCCACTGTGTTGCAATAAACACCACTCTGCTCAAAACATTCCATTCCACTCCATTGCACTCCACTCCACACCATTCCACTCCACTCCATTCCACTCCACTCCACTCCCCACCACTCTACTCCACTTCATTCCATTAAAGCCCATTCCATTCCACTACATTCCACTCCACTCCTCTCCACTCCACTCCACTCCATTCCATTCCATTCCATTCGACTCCATTCCTTTCCATTCTTTTCTTTCTACAGTAACTCACTCTGTAACCCAGGCTGAAGTGCACTGGCACAATCTCAGCTCACATTTCATTTCACCATTCCATCACTTTCCATTCCACTCCACTCCATTCAGCTCCACTGCACGCCATGACACTCCAGTCTATTCCATTCCATTCCATCCCATCCCATTCCATTACATTTCACTCCACTCCACTCCACTCCATTCCATTCCACTCCACTCCACTCCACTCAACTACACTCCTCTCCACTCTACTCCAGTTCACTCCATTCCATACCATTCCACTCCATTCCATACCATTCCACTCCATTCCATTACATTCCTTTCTTTCGACAGGATCTCACTCTGTCACCCAGGCTGGAGTTCAGTGGCACAATCTCAGCTCACATTTCATTTCACCATTTTATTCTATTGCATTGCATTGCATTCCATACCATTCTGTTCCATTCCATTCCACTCCACTCCACTCGTCCACTCCATTCCACTACAGTCCACTCCACTCCACTCCGTTCCATTCCATCCCATTCCTTTCCACTCCATTCCAGTACAATTCTCTCCTCTCTACTCCACTCCACTCCATTCCATTCGCTCCACTTCCATTCCACTCCATTCCTCTACACTCCTATCCTTCCACTCCACTCCACTCAATTCCATTCCATTCCATTCCATTCCACTCCACT
>NW_026652802.1:0-195 GCF_009828535.3 Hylobates moloch
GGATACATATGTAACAAACCTGCACATTGTGCACATGTACCCTAAAATCTAAAGTATAATAAAAAAAAAAAAAAGAGAGAGAGACAGGGTCTCAATCTGTCATCCTGGCTGGAGTGCAGTGGCCCAGTAGTAGCTCACTGCAGCCCCAAACTCCTGCACTCAAGCGATCCTCCCACACAAAAAAAAAAAAAAAAA
>NW_026652802.1:295-23234 GCF_009828535.3 Hylobates moloch
CAAAAAAAAAAAAAAAAAAAAAAAAAAAAGAATTCTTGTACCTGAACTAAAAGTTACATGAAAATACCAAGACCATCCAGTTTAAGATCAGGTCCTCAACACAGAGAGCACAATTAGCCAGATACTTTTTAAGTGTCTCAAATAAGCACGAAATCTGGTTACATGGAGGCCAAAGAGAGATGGCTAAAACCACTTCACATCTTTTTCAAATTGGGAGGAGGGGGAAATCACCCCATGTTTTTTTTTTAATAAAAACAGGGTCTCGCTCTGTCACCCAGGCTGGAGTGCAGTGGCACAATCATAACTCACTGCAATCTTGACCTCTGGGGCTCAAGTGATCCTTCCATCTCAGTCTCCCTAGTAGCTGGAACCACAGGCACATGCCACCACACCAGGCCAATTTTTTTATATTTTGATAGTGACAGGGTCTCACTATTGCCCAGGCTGGTCTCGCGCTCCTGGCTCAATTGATCCCCCCACCTCAGCCTTTCAAATTGCCGGGATTATAGGCCTGAGCCACTGGACTCGGCTAAAATCATAATTTTAAATGGGATTTTTTTTTTTAGCTGAAATACAAGAATTTAAGACAACATTTTATTAGTAAAGTGGGAGAGTGGGTGATTTACTAGTAATATCACTGGTTGATACCTATGGTATTCATAAGTTGAAGACAAAGTGAGAAGATAGAAAGGTAATCTTTCTTTTTACCCAAAATAAGCTTCAAAAATAGAAGAGAATATATGTTGATCACAAGTCAATAAATGTACAATAAAACAGAAATCTACTGAATTAAAAACCAATTCACAGGTATCTCTTGGGTGACTACCACTCAATGAATATGTTGTGAAAAATGCCCCAAAAAAGTATTCATGTTGTGAGACACTAGACGTGTAATGATTTTTCTCTATGTTTTGCCAACATTTCTAATTGTTTCCTCAAAATATAATTTTGCCAATATAGGAAAAAGTAACATCGCTAATCAAACATACTCATTTAAAGTATAATACATTAAGTATGCTATTCCAAAATCATCATATTCAAAAATATGATTTTTTAAATCAGGACAATTAAGACTGCAAATATTTCAAAATATTACAACAGATTATGGCAATCAAAACACTTAGGGCAATGCCTGGCACCAAGTAAGCAGTCCATTGACCTTGGCAATGATTGTGGTGAAATGTATTAGGTAGAGCCATATAAAAATGCCGATGTTTTATATTTCTCTTACTAAATAGTCAATTTCATATGGCTCAATCCACACAACAGTAGTTGGCACCACCACTCTGGAGTCAGATATGTGGTTCAAATTCTGGTGTCACCACTTACTAGCCACACGATCTAGAACATGTTAAGTTCTTTGAGCCTAGGTTTTGTCATCTTTAAAATGGGGAAAAAGGGTGGGTGCTGTGGTTCATGCCTGTAATCCCAGCACTTTGGGAGGCAGAGGCGGGAGGATCACTTGAGCCCAGGATTTGGAGACCAGCCTGGGAAACAGAGGTAGACCCTGTCTCTACAAAAAAAAAAAAAAAAGTTTAAGTTTGAAAAAAAGTAAAAAATAAAAATAAAATGAGGATAACTAGTAACACCTATTGCATAGGTTTTTCTTGTGCAGATTGCATACGGAAGGTGTTTAGCTTTTTGACTGAGACAGTAGGGCATCAATAAGTATTAGTTATAAATTACTTTAAGATGAACGGTTAAGTTTTAACTGCTTTTGTGCATATTTATGCTTCTATTATCTGTAGTACTAGTAGGTATTCAAAAATGTCAACTAAAATTTTCAAAAATAATTTATAGGTAAGATAATGGCACTGTACAGACAGACATACACTGACCTTAATTAAATTCAGGTTCTCTAACCATGACTGGATTCTCACTGCAGCCCAATTACCCACATTTCATGCTCTCTAGAATTTCTGCCACATTTATGATGTTCTCCACCCTCTTCCTACATCAGGCCTGCTGTCTCTCTCCTAACATAGCGGAGGATGTTTTTTCTCATTTCCCAGAGAAGACAGGAGTGAGCAGGTTACCTCTGTTATCACTGCCACCAGTCTACGTAAGTCCCTCATGTCCGCACACCTTTCCTGCCTTCTTTTAGAGAAGCAGAGGTGCTTTTCTCCTTCCTTCAAAGCATATCCCCTGGGATCTGGATCTCAACCTCTTCCACCTCCATTGGAAAATACAATCCTTCTAGGATCCTTCTCAAACGTCTTTAATGGCCCTTCCTCTCCTTAGAACTAAGCATGCTACAGTATTGCCAGCCTTTAAAACAATCAACACAAAAAGGCTTTTCTTGAGCCCCAGTCTCCCTCAGGTCACTCCCCCTTCCCCGCCCCCTCTCTGTCCCGCGTAGCTGGCATCAGTTTTTGAGAGGGACTCACTCCCGCTGTCACTGCTTTGCCCCCCTTCACTCTGCAGCCCACAGTCACCAGTGCGAGTGCTGTTTCTCTAAGGCGCTCTCTTTTGCTAAGCCTCAAGTTCATGTCTCAGTTCCTAGTGGACTTCACTCACCAGCATGTGGGCAATGTAAACTCTGCCCTTCCCCCTCTCCCAACCTGTGTACCGTTGGTCCACACCCTCCAGGTGACCACCTCCTCCCACTCGCCCCTCGTTGTTGGTCCCCTTTGAGAATACCTATTCTTCTGCCAGTCTCTTCAACACTAAAGTTCCTTTCAGTTCCTCCATGGATTCTCTTCTTACTCTGTATACTCCCCCTGAGTAATGTTAATCACACTCTTGACTTCAATTACTATCTCTAAGCACATAACTCCTGCAGCTGACATAGCAAGCTGCCTATCAATATCCATTCTCTCCTTATTTATTAACAGAACTCTGATTTTGTTTTGAACAGCAATGTGCTCCGGTTTGAAAAACATAACCACAAAAGCTTGATTTCTCAGGTTTCCTTGCAGCTAAAGACGGCTCTCTCACAGTTCTGGCCACTGAAATATAAACGGAAGTCTAATGGGGGTGGCTTCTTTGAAAGCTACTATTTTTCTGATAAAAAATAAAAAGGACAAGCCAACTAGCAGGCCCTTCCCTTTCACCTGAATCACAGATGGAGTTTCTAGAGGGGCAGCAGCCACTCTGTTATGATGAAGTCAAAAGCCATACTCTACAGTAAATCAAGAAGACAGAGTCAGCCTCCTTAATGACATAGCTCCCCTACATGACCTGAACTTGAAAACGTTAAAAGTTTAAAACTTGTGCCTTTAAGTTACTCGGTTAAGCAACTGTTCCTCTGAATTTGTTACTTGCAGCTGAATACAATCTCAAGTGATACAACACCAAGATTGGCCAAACTGAACCGCCAATTCCACAAACACATACTGTCAGCCTGAATATCTAAGTGCTATTCTGCAAACACTTCAATCTCAAGGTAGCTCAAAATGATAGCTTTTCTGTAACTCTTAAAACGCTGTGTAGGAGACAAAAATTTTAAGTCTCTGATCACTGTGAACCATTTAACAACGTTAAAACAATTACATTATGTGATGCTAGCAAGAATTCCTAAGGATAATGTTCTCCTTTGTTTAAGTCAGCTTTGTCACCAATCACAGGCCATTTCCAATAAGCACACAGTAACATCTTTATAATGTTGCGGATATTGACCCAGTGACAAACTCTGCATTTACATAAGCCAAACCATAAGATAAACAGAAGATAAACATCATTTTAGGAACTTTTTTACTGATTATAAAAACAATCCACAGTCATAGAAGAGTTGAAATTCAAATTAGGAGTTTTAAAAAGGTAATAAAAATCATTTGTCATCCCACCGCTCAAAGACAACATTTTTGGTATTGGTATATTGCTTCCCAATATTAAATACAAGTTGAATATCCCTTATCTGAAAGGTTCAGGACCAGAGAGCCTTTGGATTTTTGGATCAGGTTTTGGATCTTCTTCAGATTTGGGAATATTTGCCTCATATCAACTAGCTGAGCATCCCAAATAGAAAAATATGGAATCTGAAATGCTCCAATGAGCACTCAGTTTGAGCATCATGTAGGTGCTCAAGAAGTTTTGGATTTTGGAACATTGCAAATTTCGGATTTGGGATGTTCAACCTACATGTATGTATGTGTCTATATATTTCACATACGGTATGTAAATTCTTCATGCTTTTCCATTTATTGTTTGCATTGTAAAATGCTCCCAAGTCATTATTCTCTGAGATTACTTGGATCAAAACCAAGTTCATCTTTTTCTTCCTCCCAAATCCCATGAAATAGAAGAAAAATACAGAATGAAAATGAACCCATGGCAATAGTAAATGTCCTTGAGGAGTGATAACTAGCAGACCCCATTCCCCTCCATCTACGAATAAAGGTCTTTCCCCATCCTGTTTCCGAAGCTTGGAACACTCTTATCCCCATTCCCTGTCACTGAGTCACTCCTTTTCTTCCTTGGAATCTCAGGTCAACTGTCACACGTGCTCCAGGTGGACTTCCATGGCAACCCCTCTCTCCCAGTAAGTTAGCCTTTTCATATGCCCCCTCAGCGTAGGGCAACTTCTCCTCACAGAACAAGTACTGTGTGTGTGCAAATTAATTGTTTAATGCCTATCTCCCCAACAAGATCATACATAAGCTCCATCATAATAGGCCTTCTCTTCACCATTATTTCCTAATGCCCGGCACACTGCCCCCTACAATAAAGAGTTGTGGAACAGATTAAATTTCTAGAAAAGTGATGGGACCAATGATGGCAAATCTAAAGAAACAGAAGGAAACCATGTCAGTTGAAAAGTTTCCTCAGCAGAAGCTCAGCATAATCCCATTATCAGTGCAGTGCAGGCCAGGAGGAGCAGGCCACAGATAACTGGCCAAGTAATTAACTAGAAGCTGGAAGTGCTGAGCAAGTCCCCCTATTTGAACTGTCTGACTCAGGGGTCTGCTCCAGGGAAGGGGTGGGAGGTCGGTGGGCATGCGTGCAACTCTCTGATGAGAGGTCCTAACAAAGAAGACAGCAGAGCCAACAAAGTGACAAACTCCGTGGAGCAGAAGCCCACCCCCATGGCACCCCAGCGAGCAGGGCAGCTGAGTGAATACCCTGCCCTGCAATATGCTCCCTGCCCTTCCCCTGCAAAGTCACCTGAAGCTGAGCTCCTGCATGAGAACCTTCATCAACACCAGTTGACGAGGGATTCTTACTTGAGCTGAGGAAATACACCGAGTTGCAGATCCTTACCTACAAATGTGAACAGAAATACAAGAAACATCAAGCCTTTGAGGTAAACAAACAGCATTAAAGAGGGCCCCCCACTGCACAAACAGAAGAGACAGCAGAGAGGTTAAGAGGGCAGGCTTTGGAGTCACAGCCTGGATCCGAATCCCTGCCTGACTTCAAGATTTCCTCATGTGCACGTGTACACTCCTGACTCCTGGGTACATGGTTGATACAGTAAGCAGAATAAAATGTCAAGGTGAATACGCTCGAAGAAATGCAAGTGATAACACACCCACAGAAAAAAGAACAGGTCATCTGAGCACAAATGTCTACCTCCCCTCCCACCCAAGGTCTTATGAACTAACAAGGACTTTTGTTTTTAAGTAGAATTAATCCTGGAAGACAAAAAACCAGTGCCATCAGCAGACCATATATTTTATGGAATGCCTAGAAAACACAAAATATCTGAGACCAAAACTATGAGGGACTCTTGCAAGACAGAACAATGTTAATTGTAGCCCCGAAAAGATGACTGAGAGCAGTTCTCAAGGGATCCAAGAGAAGCTCAGGGCCAACAAATACGGGCAAGAGTGGCTAAACAAGAAGTTGATTTAAAAATAGAGTCTGGGGCTGGGCGCAGTAGTTCACGCCTGTAATCCCAGCACTTTGGGAAGCCAAGGCAGGCGGATCACTTGAGGCCAGGAGTTCAAGACCAGCTTGGTCAACATGGTGAAACCCCCATCTTTACTAAAATACAAAAATTAGCAGGGCATGGTGGCGTGCACCTGTAATCCCAGCTACTTGGGAGGCTGAGGCAGGAGAATTGCTTGAGCCCAGGAGGCGGAGGTTGCAGCCAGCCGAGATCATGCCACTGCACTCCAGCCTGGGCAACAGAGTGAGACTCTGTCTCCAAAAATAAATATATAATAAGTAAATAATAAAATATATAGTTTGGAACAGCGTGGCTAGGAAGCACCCCTACACACAGCCCCCTGCCCTCTGTGTGGCAGTGAAAAAGGAACCCAACATGGATGAGTTCTCTGTGGAGAGCTTCAGGTGTGGATATTAGGGCTTGAGAGAGAACAAAGGGAACTCAGAACTGTTACAACAGACACAGAGACAGGGAGTCGGTGGATGAAAAGCAGCAGCTCTGCCTGACAGGGTACACTGCTGCACCTCCTGACCAAGTACTGCTTATGATAGCAGTGTGGGGGGAACCCAGCTTTCCTCACCCAAACAGCACCCCATGGGGAAGCTTGCCAAGCAACCTGACCACATTCCACAGAGCCTGCAGTCCATCCTCCATTCAGCGCATGGGGGGCAGGCAGCTGGAATGTCCACACAACCACAGAGAAAACGTGTGGCAGCTGCAGTATTAATTAACCTAGTCCTTTATCCTTAAACATGGCTGTTTAGCTGAGGACCATCAGGACTTGAAGATCTTAAAGCATGGGAGGGAAGGAGCAAGATGAAGACACACAGCCACGAACCCCGGGAGAAACAGCCACAATCAAGGTGTCTGATAAAGTTTTTAAAATTCTAATTCATATCCTCAGAGAGATTGAACAGCTATACACCCATTACAGAACAGAATCCTAAAAAAAAATTTATCAGAAATTATTTTTGCAAAAGTAATTGCCAAAATAAACTTCTCGAAGCAGGGCTGAATGTTAGAATCGATGTCAGAATAGAGAGTTGCCAACAAGGAAATTAAAATTAAAGAAATTACTAATATTGAGAAGAAACCAAGATTTAAAAGGTAAGAGTATAATGTTGAGAAGTAGAGACAGATGCAGGAAAGTCCAAGAGGAACTGGTGAATAAGGAAAGAGAGACAATGGAAGGAGAAATAGAGGGAAAAAAGAAAGAAAAGAAAAAGAAAATTTGAAATTTTTGAAATTCAGGATTTTGTAACATTATACACATCTGTGTGTGTCCGATTATTACCTTAGCATAAATTTATACAATAGCTGAATCAATGTGCATTCATTTGGTATCTGCATTTTGAGATATGTTACTAGACTGCCCTCCAGAAAAAGTCAGACAAATCTGTGTCCCCACCCACACTGTATAACCTTCCTGCCAATCAAGGAATCTCTTTAACCTTGTCGATCTTTTTCACCTCTGTGAATCTGGTAAGTACAATGTGATCTCCCATTGTTCTAAATTATATTTCTTGGGTAATTTATATTCATACATTTAGTAGTATTTCTACTTTGTGAATTGCCTGTTCATGCCCTCAGCCATCCCATCTATATAGTCTTCTTACTGATTTTTAAGAGTTCTCCGAGACACTGCCTTTTGTAATACAGGTTGCTCAAATCTTCCTAATTTGTGGTTTATCTTTCACCGTGTTTATAAGGTTATTTAAATGTTCTAAATTTTAATTTATGGCTTGGAGATTGCATATTCATAGTTAGAAAGTCCTTCACCCCAAAAGTTTAAAATTTTTCAGCCTTATTTTATAATAAATTAACGGTTCAATTTTTACATTTAAATATTTTATCTGAGATTTTCTTTTTGTCCCCCAAGGCAGGGTCTCGCTCTGTCGCCCAGGCTGGAGTGCAGAGGCATGATCATGGCTCACTGCAGCCTCAAACTCCTGGGCCCAAGCAATCCTCCTACCTCAGCCTCCCAAAGCACTAAGATTGCAGGCATAAGCGACCATGCCCAGCACATCTGGAATTTTCTTGATGCAGAATTCAGTAAGAATCCAACTTATTTTTTTCCCCAATTCTAGCTGGCTATCCCAACACCACCGATTGAATAATCCATCTGATCAGTTACTTATTGCTGTATATGAATTACCCCAAAACTTCATGGCTTAAAACAGCAATCAGCATTTTCTCACACCATTTCTGTGAGTCAGAAATTCAGGAGCAGCTTAGTTCTGTGGCTCTGGTTTACCTGTATCCACATGAGGTTGCAGGCAAGATGCCTCCCAGAGCCGCCGTCATCTGAAGGCTTCCCTGGGGCTGGAGGATCCACTTCCCAGATGGCTCACCCACATGGCAGGCAAGTTGATGGTGGCGGTTGACCAAGGCCTCAGTTCCTCTCCACAAGGACTTCTCCACAGAGTTGCTTGAGTGCCCTCATGAAAGGTAGCCAGCTCCCCCAAGAGCAAATGATGTAAGGGAGCACAAGACAGAGGTTGCAATGTCTTGTATGACTTACCCTTGGAAGTCACACACTATCATCTCCATTCTATCCCTACTGGTTACACAGGTCAGCCCTACACATGTGAGAAGAGTCAATACACGGATGAGAATACTAGAAGGCAATGATCACTGGGAGCCATCTTGCAGGCTGATAACCAACAATCTATTTTACACTACTTTAAAATGAAATACATTGAACATACTTGGGCTTACTTCTAGACTTTATTTCATTTTCTGTCTAGTCCTGGGTCAGTATTATACTGATTTAACAATTACAGCTTTAGCATAAGTTTGTGACATGTAAAGGCAAGTCTCCATTAGTGTTTGTTTTCTAAAATTTTCTCACAATGCAAATTTTTTTTTTTTTGCAAATTAACTTCAAATTAGTTTTATTACATGTGAGAGCCCACACTGGCCTCTGTGATAAACTGTGGTAGACACTATCAGAAAATGCCTATGCAGCATCATTAAACATGTTAAACGTTATTCAAGTAATACTTGCTTAAAATCACTGCATATTAATTCACTAAAAAATATTTAACGAATGTCTACTATGTGGCAGATACAATTACAGGTGTTAGATATACAATAGTGAACTAAAGAGACACAGTCTGTGTCCTTCAATGGGAGTGACAGACTATAAAGAAACTGCATAAAATACACGATTACACCTAAGTGCTGTGGGAAAAAAAAGCATACAATCTGAAATAATGGGCATAAAAGGAGACCTAATCAATTCTGAAAAATTTTAAAAAGTCTCTTTGAAGAAATATTACTGGCTCTAAGACCTGAAAGGTGAATTAGAGTTGACCAGGGGTGTGGGGGTGTGGGTGTATGTAGTGGGGACTGGAGCAGAGGATGGTTAGAAATTGGTCTAGGCAGAGGGTACAGAATATGTAAAGGTTCTGGGGTGGGGAAAAACGTACCTTATTCAAAGCACTGGAAAAAAGGCCAGTAAAACTATAGTGTAGGGAAAGTTGGAAGACCTGTATAGTGGCCAAAGAAGTATGCAGGAGGGAGAACTTCTGGTGGCAGCCACTGAAGGGCTTTCAGAATTACACTGCACTGCTGCCAGGTCTGTGATTGGCTATGACACTACAGTAAGGCAGCCCAACCTCCAAAGACTTGATAAGTACACGATTTATGTGAAGAAAGTCAACTGTAGAAAAAAATATTTTGTGTAACCACAGCATCTGATGACAGTGAGTCCTCCTGTGCACAGCTTGGGGGAAGAAGTCACAAGTCTTCCAGAAAAGGAACATATCCCAAGTAGAAAACTTCAGATCAGTTAAGTGGGGTGGTATTGCTCATAAGGAGTGAGCCACTTGAGGCAACAGTGGGTTCCTGATTCCAGACTCAGATCTCCCCCAATTCCCCAGTCCTCCAGCTATGAAAAACACACTGCAGCAAATCCAAGAGTTCCATTGCTCCAATTACCATAGATATCAGAATGTCAAGTTAAAAAAAAGAAAAATCCACAACTTGGACTGAGGTGACATTTAATTTATACAGCAAAGAAACATGGCATTTTAGAAAGTTAGCTATTCTTATGTTAAAACAAAGTATGACTTCATGTTTTCAAACTTTTTAAAGATCCTCTTTAAAGTTTTATGGTTTTCTTCACATAAATCATGTACTTATCAAGTTTATTTCAAGTTTTTGGGCTTGTGATTATGAATGAGTTCTTTGTTGTTGATTATAAATGGTTAATAGATACAAAAGCTATTGAAGTTTGTACACTGAATTTGTGAATAAGTACTTTTATTAAATTGCTTCTAACCATTTTTCTGACTTTTTTCTAATCATATAGTATCTTCAAATAACAATTTTGCTTTCTCTTGTCATTTAGTATTTACTTTTTAGTGCCAAGTAATATATCGCACATCCAAAAAAAAAAAAGAACAGAACATTTGTAATGGTGTTGCTAAAAACCTTATTTGGGAAGCTTAAATGTTTCTAGGGTTTCACTGTAATAAATGATGTTGACTATTAATTTGCAACACACCTTTGACTATGTTAAGATGGAAAACACCTTTCAATTCTTTTATTAAGGGATTTTTTTTTTTAGAAAGGATAGATGTTAAGTTTTGTCAAGTACCTCCCTAACATCTATTGAGACCGTATGGTTTTCTGTCATTGACTTGTTCATAATTCGAATTAGAGAGAGAATCTGACTTGCAATTTTTCAACTTTGCAACGGGACCCATACAACCATTCTGTTTTTCACTTTCACTATAGTGTTCAACAAATTATATGAGACTTTCAACACTTGATTATAAGACAGGATTTATGTTAGGTGATTCTACCCTTCTAGGCTAATGTAAGTGCTCTGAGTACGTTTAAGGTAGGCTAGGATAGGCTATGATGTTCAGTAGGTTAGATGTATGCATTTTCAACTTACAGTATTTTCAGCTTATGAGTTTATAAGGACATAACGCCATCGTAAGACACAGTACATCTGTATAGGAAATTTCTTAATACTAAGCAATCATTCTTAATATTGAGCAACAGAATAAATTCTACTTGATGTTATTTTTCAAATTAACCACTGGATTTTAGTTTATAAAATTTAAGTTTCAGCATCAAAAGCCTGCATTTTTCTTTTTCCTATGTCTTGTATAAAGTATTTTAAAATTGGGAACATAAGAAAAAGACTAAAGCAAGTTTCTACAATGTGAAAATTTAGGTAATTCTGGCTTTTGAAATAAAATCCATCACCTTTACACATTTGCAATTCTGCCAGTAAAGCCTGCAATGCACGCTCTCTTACACTGTGTGCTCTCTTCCTGGGTTGGCATTAACTTTTTCTTTCAGCATGGATCACTGAGGATGTAGTCAGCTGCAAGTAACAAACTCCAACTCTCACAATAGAGAAACTGACCATCTCACATAACAATAAACCCAGAGGTATGGCAAGTTACAGGGTTCATTTTGCCGGCCCAGTGACATTCTCAAAGCTCAGGGTCTTGCTCTCTTTCTGCTCTACCCTCCTCAGGTATTCAGTTTGTCCTCACATGGGCTCCCTCCTAGTTACACAAGGGTAAGAGGCAATTGGGCGTGTTCTGAAGCACAGAAGTTTTTCATTTTGATTAAGTTCAATTTACCATTTTCCCTTTATTGCTTGTACTTTTCATATCATATTTAAGAAAGCATTTGCCTAGCCCTGGATTTTTAATTCTCTAAGTGTAACGTGGGCTACATTTTCTGCTGGATGACCCAACTTGCTCATCAGTTGTGTTGGACTAGCTTGGGAACCTTTTCTGCTAACCACCCGTCATAGGACACACATGAATATATCCCAACCTCCCAAAAGGTCAGGAGGCTTCGCGCTGCTCCAGACTCTCCCTTCAAAGTCAGAAACATAACCTAAAATCTAGGAGTGGTCTCCTCTGTGGATGAAACGCATATTTATGTAGCTTTTTAAGGGGCGAATGGAACATAAATGCTGTTGTTTTGCATCTGAATAGTCTTTATACTGTATGTTAAAAACGTAGCTGACGACAGTTACTGAACCAAGGCCTTACAGATTCCTGGCTTTTAACAGACAAGATACCTGAGACAAACCTAACCTGTGTTTCTTCAGCACCTGCTCTATCTCCTGGGATTGTTTTACCCTGAAAATTCAAATCCTTTGGGAGAGGTCTAAGCAGAAACCTCTGTTGGTTAATTTTGGCTGACTGTCAGGGTTTCTTATGCTACTTACTCACACTTTTCTGCGGTGCAGTCAATTTAATTGTGGTTTCCCAGATGACTTCGGTTTCCTGCTCAGGAACTCCTCTTGGGTGAAGGATCCATTAACTCTCCCTCCACGTCTACCTTTTGTATTTACCTATTTTAATCTTTTTCTCCTCTGCATCCTGAGAGTTTCCAAGTTTGTCATCCATACTCTTATTTTTGGAGATCAAGTCTTCTGATTATCTTAGTAGGGATTTTAAGTCTCATTGCAGTTTTGGTTTCCTCGCATTCTACTATTTCGATCAGCTTTTTTGTTTGTATGTTTCTGTTTTCATCTCAGTCTTTTCCCCCTTAGGGCCCCCTGGTTTCTTCTTTTCCCAAAGTCATGATTTTTTTTTTTTTAAGATACCAGATTTATCCTAAATTTGTTACCTGTGTTTCACATGTAATCATTTTCAGAGAGATACGCTGTCCTCAAAGTCATTCTGTCCTTCCCCTGGATTCTGGAAATTTTTTCCTGAGCCACATGCTCAGCGTTTTGACGAGGAGAGCCCCATCTACATCTAATGTTCCTGCACAGATGGGTAACACATCCCTAGTTTTCTCAAGATCCACTAGATACCAGCATGTTTCTCCCTTTCAGATTTGAACTTGTAAATGAGATGTGTTCTCCTCTGAGCCTGGCTAGTAATGTGTGACATATATTCCTTTCAATGCATGTGGAGGCAGGATAACTCTTCCTGCTCTGAGACTCAGGCACTCGTCAACTGTCACATGTATCGTATGTTGTACACGAAACACAAGGATGCACGGCTCTTCCTCCCTATTTCGAAAGCTTTTAAGTGATTTTCAGTCAGGGGTGTACGGCACCCTTAGCACCTCCCTCTGCCTCCTGCTGCGGGGCTGCATGTTGGGAGTTTGGGTTTTTAAGTGAAAGTGGAGAGAAAGCAGCTAGTGGAGACGGAGGAGGAGCAGGTGAGGGACCCAAGTATGACTGGCTCCACAGACTGGGAATGACAAACTTGTACCACTCAGCATGACCCAAGGCCTCCCAAAGCTATGCACACTGTGTAAATGAATTTTAAAACATGTCCTACCTAGCGTGGGGCATTTGTCTTGTTCTAGTTCAGAGAATAGAACATGTGCTATATAGTCCAAGACCATTCGCAATCTGTTTCACCAGCCATATTGAAGAACATTCTGCCCAGATCTTGGCATATGGCAATTTGCTTTATAGCACAACTGCTGGACGTTTTAACGAGAATTTGGAAGCGGTATATCAGGCCCAAGTAGTCCACCACCATGTTACTCCAGAAATGTCAAACATAACAGTCTGTTTCCTTTTTAAGTGATTACATCATCTTCCACCATTTTAGTTGGACTCAGATTACAGGCTGCTCTTGTGCATTTAATGCTTCTTTTTATAAAAGAAGAAATTACTTTTTCACACCACTGTGAAGTCAAGATACAGACTTATAAAGAACAACTGACTGCAATTGTTTTCCCTCTCCCTCAGGGGTTAACATTTGTGTAACTGTCTCTCTTGGTTGGCACACCCTGTACTGAAGAGAAAGAGCCATCTGCTTCACTGTCTGAAAAACACCACTTGTCTGATATTCCCCTGCCAGTAAGGAGACTGTACTGAAAACCTATGTATTCATGAAACCTCTTTAGTTCTGAGGCATTAACAACCACTCTATCAAAACCATACTCTCTCAAGTCATAGGTACATCTTTCCATTCACAATCAGGTCTAAATGCAAACTTTAACTTAGGCCGATGTTCATACTATTTATTGTGGCTCTGAATCCAATGAGCCAAATAACAGCAATGATACATTTTAAAACCAATATTGATTTTAGAAGTCCTTTTCCCTTGCTAGTTAGAAACGAACTGCCATGGATACTCACAGGCTGCCTGTGCCTAGGGCGCTGTGCTCCCAGTCCGCGCTATACACCAACAGTGGCTAGGTGCCACCCTGAAATACCCACTTTCTTGAGAAAGTGAAACACTCCACGCCATAAATGCGCATATTTACTCTTAATAAGTGAAAAATCTACCACACATTTCATGGGTTAGTTTTTCATTACGAAAGAAAAGCGACAACTTCAAACCTTCAAATTCATTTACATAGCTTATTCCAAATGGTTACATTTTATTAATTTATAATAATTCTTTAAAGTCAACTCTTCAGTGACATAAATGAAAACTTGAGGAAATATTTTATGCTATCCTTTTATATACAACATCCTATTCTTCAATAGGAGATGTAAAAGAAAGAATAAATGTTGATTTCAGGAAGCTGCTCTATAATTGAGTACTTCTGATTACTTTTTCCTTGGATCAGAACACTCTGTATGTAAGAGTTGGCAAGCTTGCCCTATAACAGGCCAGATACTAAGTATTTTGTTTTGCAGGCTGTATAATCTGTCACGCCTACACAGCTCTGTCATTGTAGAGCAAAAGTGACCATAGGCAGTACCTACACAAGCATGACCGTTTCAATAAGAATTTACATTATTGGTGGGTGCAGTGGCTCACGTCTGTAATCCCAGCATTTTGGGAGGCCAAGGCAGGTGGACTGCTTAAGGAGTCTGAGACCAGCCTGGCCAACATGGTGAAACCCCGTCTCTACTAAAAATACAAAAAATCAGTCAGGCATGGTAGCACACACCTGTAATCCCAGCTACTAAGGAAACTGAGGCATGAGAATTGCTTGAGCCTGGGAGGCAGAGGTTGCAGTGAGCCAAGGTCACACAACTGCACACCAGCCTGGGCAACAGAGCAAGACTCTATCTCAAAAAAAAAAAAAAAAAAAAAAAAAAAAAAAAGAAAACAAAAGAAAAAAAAGAAAAAAGAATTTACATGATTACTGACACTAGTAACTGGGGCAAGAGGAAGCAGCACATGCAAAGACAGATCCAAATCTGGGACTACAGTTTCACAGAATTATACAGCATTCCTTGCTCTTTTATATATATGAGTATACAGGAAGCAATGTTTATATTATTTAATACCAATCAAATGTTATGTGTAATAGCTAACTCTTCTTCAGTTCCTAATACGTGTCACACATGGTTCTAAGTGTTTTGCGTTATCTCATTCAGCTATCCTACCGGCCCAGGTTTGGAATAGAGTGGGAAGACAGAGGTGGCACCCAACAGTATCCTGATGCTTCTCACTTCTAGAAGTGAAAATGACAAATGGGCACATAAAGGTCCATAGGGCACTCATCCGGCAGGCTCTCAAAGTCCTACAATGTTTCCAGTGGGTCTCCTCTGTTACTGTCCTCACAGGTTACCCTTTTAATCCCACCATCCCATGATCCAAACCCTTCCATGCCGATTTTAATTATAAAATTATCATTTTCACTCAATCCCCCTACACCATACTGATTGCTCTGCTTCAAAACCATGAAAATTGGATGGAAATACCATAGTAAGAGATACGGGATTTGAAATCCCTTGGAGAAAAATGTTTCCCACAAAAGTATGATGGACAAAAGATTATTTTTAAGTGTTCGTTTCAACAGCAGCCTAATGGGAGAACAAGTATCTTTGATGTCAATAGCAGGAACCCAGCAGATTCTGTCTGGGGAAGGGAGAAGCTTGAGAACACTTTCTTCTTTTTGTAACACCTAGAAATTATTGTGACTTATATAACTGGCTCAACAATATTTAACTCAATTTTACACGTTATTGGTTTCAGATTTCCTTATTCACAGATGCCATTATTAGTAGGACTAATTTTAATCGGAAGACAGTAATATACTTACAAAAATATGATAGAACTCCTTACTGCAGATTGTTTTCTCTTAGAATTATAACTTCTGCAATAAGAGATCTGATGATGTGATGGCACCACTTTTTCACAGTCTTTCGGCAATGTTCATCCTTACAAGGAATAGAGTCAAGCTGCATCAACATGCAATAAGTGGAAATTTAAGAATGTTCTGGTTTATTCTAGGTTTCTAAAGAAAACATTTTCCTATATATGCATTTTAAACTGCAATTTTGTTATAATAGCTTATATGAAAACATAAATAAGACCTAATCATAATCTAAACAATACACTGAATTCCCTGGAGGTACATGGCTCTACTAGCCAATTTTACAGTTAAGGCAACTGGAATTTGAGTAACTCAAATCAAGAGCAAGGAAGCAGACAGTTAAATAGGTCGAAGAGTTAAGTTATAAATGGTCTAGACTCCAACTCAGCAGACTATAGCACCCAGAGCAAATCTGTCCACAGACTATGGAAATTCACCACAAATACAGAAAAATTAAAAGAGCATAAATGCAATTCTACAGAAATAATTAACATCACTAGGCACCTGTTTTACAAATGACAAGTATGGGATAGATGAAATGCCGGGAACGGCACTCTGTGGTTTTCTAATATTGAGTGAGAAAAGAAACCAAAATAGGACCTGGAATGATGCCCTGTTTGTGACAGTTGGCTTGAAATATAGTCAAAAAAAGTGAGCAGCTAGAGAATGCAAACATAAGAATTTGTAACTTTTCTATTTTATTTTCTATTCTATTCCTTTCTTTCCTATACAAAAGTAATTCCTAACTTTTCTATTCTATCCATTGTGAAACATGTACCTAAAGATCCAGATCACATGAAATTACAATGACAAATTACAAATATAAAAAAGATATATTCTTTAAAACTCATTCCTGGCAAAAAATAAAAATAAAAAATAAATGAATAAAATAAAATAAAATCGTAGGCAAAGTCAAAAGACCAATGGCAAACTGGGAAGTAACATTCACAATTTATCTTCCAAATAAATAATCTTCCTTCCTCTTTAGAAATAAAAACAATAGGCCGGGTGTGGTGGCTCACGCCTGTAATCCCAGCACTTTGGGAGGGCGAGGCAGGCGGATCACGAGGTCAGGAGATCGAGACCATCCTGACCAACATGGTGAAACCCTGTCTCTACAAAAAATACAAAAATTAGCCAGGCGTGGTGGCGCATGCCTGTAATCCCAGTTACTTGGGAGGCTGAGGCAGGAGAATTGCTTGAACCCGGGAGGCAGAGGTTGCAGAGAGCTGAGATCACACCACTGCACTCCAGCCTGGTGACAGAGGAAGACTCCGTCTTAAAAAAAATAAATAAAATAAAAACAGTAAGTATCAAAAACCCAATATACAAATAGGCAAAAGACATGAACCAACAGTTGACAAAAAGACAAAAGTCTTTAAATGTTTTTAAAGATGACTATCCCCATAAATGTAAATAAAAACTACACTGAAATAGCACTTCTCACCTATCTGGCAAAAATCTGCTCTTGTGACAAGCCTCAGAAAAACTGAACATCACAAACACTGTTGATGAAAGTACAAAATAAAATCCCCATAAAGGGGAATTTTGCAGGATCTAATAAAAGTACACATGGCAAAATTACCCAGTACTTAACGCAACTGTAAAAAGGAGTGAGGAAGATCTCTATGTGCT
Source organism: Hylobates moloch (assembly GCF_009828535.3). Lineage (NCBI taxonomy): Eukaryota > Metazoa > Chordata > Mammalia > Primates > Hylobatidae > Hylobates > Hylobates moloch. The sequence goes on from NW_026652802.1 coordinate 17,769, forward strand.
ATAATGGAGTAATCTCCAAAATATTTTGTGAAATAAACAGAAAGGAGGAGAACAGAGAACATAGACTACTACATTGGGTATGAGAAGAAAGAAAAAGGAAGTACTTTCTTTTACAACAAAAAAGTAATAAAAAATGGTTACCTATAGGGGGATACTGGGAAGACTGAAAATAGAGAATGCTTCTCTATGTATAACTTTTTATTTAATTTTGACTTCGAACCTATTTATATGGAAAGAATTCAGAAACTGAAAACTCAGAATTAGAGAAACAGAAATAAACCACGATTAACATCAAATCGGTAAAATATCTACACAGAAAAAAGATATCAAGAGACTTTTTTTTTGAGACAGAATTTCATTCTTGTCGCCCAAGCTGGAGTGCAATGGCATGATTTCGGCTCACTGCAACCTCTGGCTCCCAGGTTCAAGCAATTATCCTGCCTCAGCCTCCCAAGTGGCTGGGATTACAGGCACCCGCCACCACGCCTACCTAATTTTTTTGTATTTTTAGTAGAGACAGAGTTTCACCATATTGGCCAGGCTGGTCTCAAACTCCTGACTGACCTCAGGTGATACACCTGTCTCGGCCTCCCAAAGTGCTGGGATTACATGTGTGAGCCACCACACCTAGCCCGGAAAAAAAGACTTGAAGAGACTTTTAAAGTCAGTGTTCCATCTCTACATCCTCAGTAGTATATATTGAAAGGGCTATGCTCTTCAAAAAAACCTGCAAGGAAATCTTACATTTTATTCAATAGCTTTAATTTTAACATAGCAATTTTAAAACATTTTATGTGTATTGTAAGATAAAGCAAATAAGTAAGTTGATGTCATTAAGAAATCACTATTTTCAGTGTAAGAGAAAATGAATAGAAATATATAATGAAATAAGTTAAGGGGAAGAACTTCTGCTAAATTTGACTTGAAAACATTGATACAAACTCAATTATTTTTACTTCTTAGTTCCGACCACCGAAAGAGTTCTGAAGCAATGGCCTCCTATTGCAATGGTACCCAGGATCTTGGTTTTCAAATTATTCTCCCCTAAAAGGAACCAGAGTTTCTTGGAAAAGAGGTTCCAGATGTTAGAAAAGGACAAGATGAAAAGTGACTTACTCAAATTGAAAATGAATACAATTGAGACACGTGTCCACCACCACCATTCTCTAGCAAACAATCTACTCCTGTATGAGGCACTCCAATTTACTTTTTTGTTTTGCCCTCTCCGTGTTCAATGGCTTTACATTACACTGCAGAAGTTGTGGCCTCATATCAGCAAGGTCACAGGATATAAGATAAAAACTCCTATATGCTAGCAATGAACACACTGACACAAAAATTTAGAATACAATACTACTTACAATCGCTCCAAAGAAAAATAAGTTCTTAAGTGTAAAGCTATCGAAACATGTATAGGACTCATATACTGAAAGCTAAAAATGCTGATTAAAGAAATCAATGATGTAAACAAATGGTGAGACATATCATGTTCATAGATTGGAAGACTCAACACAGTAAAGATGTCAATTCTTTCAAAGATTTGATGCAATTCCTATCAAAATCTCAGCAAGATTTTTTTCTAGACACAGAAAAGTGTATGCTAAAATTTATCTGAAAAGACAAAGGTACTAGAATAACTAAAAACAACTCTGAAAAAGAAAATAAAGGGGCAATCATCAGCGTACCTGATTTCAAAGCTTATTATATAGCTATAGTAATCAAGACAATATATTATCAGCTGGGGGACATACACAGATGAAATAGAATAGAAAATGCAAAAATAGATCAACAAATATGTCCAAATGATTTTTGAGAGAGATGCAAAAAAAATTCAATAGAGAAAAAATAGGCTTTTCAACAAATGGTGCAGGAGCAATTGCATATCCATGGGTTTAAAAGCAAAAAAAGAACTTCAACCATATACAAAAGTTAACTCAAAATGCGCCATGGACTTTAATGTGAAACATAAAACTACAGAACTTTTAAAAGAAAGTAACACAGGAGAAAATTTTCAGGATCCAAGTCTAGGCAGAATTCTTAGTCTCGACAGCAAAAGCATGATCCATAAAAGAAAAAATGTATCAATTTGACTTCATCAAAATTAAAAACATTTTCTACGCAAAAGACCCTGTTAAAAGAATGGAAATAGAGTCTACAGAGTTAGAATATATTTGTAACCAAATGTTCAACAAATGCCTAGTATCTAAAATATATAAAGAACTCTTAAAATTCAACAGTGAAAAACGATCCAGTTAGAAAATGGATAAAAGACATAAACGTTTCACTGAAGAGGATATACAGATGACAAATAAGCACATGAAAAAACTATGTACAACATTAGGGGAATGCAAATTAAAACCAAAATAAGGTATCACCACATACCTCTCAGAATGGCCAAAATGAAAGATAATGGTAACATCAAATAATGACGAGGATGTGAAACTGGATCACATTCACACATTTCTGGTGACAACGTAAAATAGTGTACCACTTCAAAAAAGGTTTCTTAAACCAGGGGTTACCAGTCCATGGCCTGTTAGGAACCAGGCTGCACAGCAGGAGGTGAGCAGTGGAGGAAGGAGCATTCCCGCCTGAGCTCCTCCTGTCAAATCGGCAGCAGCATTAGCTTCTCATAGGAGCGCAAACCCTACTGTGAACTGCACAGGTGAGGGATCTAGGTTGCGTGCTTCCTGTGAAAAGCTAATGCCTGATGACGTGAGGTGGAACAGTTTCATCCCAAAACCATCCACACCATCTCCCACCCCTGGTCCATGGAAAAATTGTCTTTGAAGAAACCGGTCCCTGGTGCCAAAAAGGTTGGGGGCCGCTATCTTAAACAATAAACATACAATTAACATATGAGCCAACAACTGAATTCCTAGGCACTTATCACAGAAAAAAATGGATACACAATAAAACCTACAGACAAATGTTTATAGCAACTTTATTTGTAACAGCCAAAACATGGAAACAACCCAGATGTCTTTAATAGGTGAATGGTTAAACAATCTGCGGTACACAGTTTCCATGGAACACTACTTAATAAAAAAGAAATGAACTACTGAAATACACAACAATCTAGATGAATCGTCAGGGAACTATGCTGAATGAAAAAAAGCAATATCCAAAGTATAATTCTATTTATATAACATTTTTGAAATAAATTTATAGAAATGGAGAACAGATTCATGGTTGCTGAGCAATGTGGAAGGAGACAGGAGAGGTGGGTGTGGCTGTAGAAGGGCAACGTAAGAGATCCCTGTGGTGATGGAAACGGTGTTTCTTGACTATAAGAAAGTCAATATCCTAGATATGACATTGCTCCACATTTAACAAGATACCACCACAAGGGGAAACTGATGAAGAGGGCAGAGGATTTCTATTATTTTTTATAACTGCTTGTGAATCTACAGTTGTCCCAAAATAAAGTGGATATTTTTAAGTGACTGAACTACACTGAAATGAAATGTAAACGTTTATCATCGTAAAATTATCCAAGTTTTTCTCAGAAGTCTAATAACACATGCATGGAAAACTATAAAAGTATAAATAATTCCAAAAAGTACCTTTTACATGGTACATGAAAATGTCTTCCGGGAAGAAAAGTGGTTGTATATTCATTTAATTATCAATAAATATTGTTTTCCATCTTCAATATTATTTCACACTGCAAAGTGCTGGCTTACAAAGTAAATGCAAACTAATTTATCAAAATTAATTTTAAATCTTGTACATTTCTTCAGAAGTTTGAAAAGAAAAAAGCAATTATGCTTTAAAAAATTTTAAACTTTAATATTTTAATGAGACTTGTAAAGATATAGGAAAAAATATGGAAAATTGGCATTCCTTTAGACACAGTAAATCCAAGAATTATGAATCTGGGACTGTAAAAAATTTTCTGCTGCTATATATTTACGATCAAACACAATCACCAAAATACTACTCAAATACAAAGATTACCATGATAACAAAAAGAGAAGATCCAAACAGGTGTTAGATAAATCCTCTCCAAGAAAAGTCTTCAAAAAGATAGTCTTTAAAAAGGTGAAAGAAGTCTGCATTTACACTCAGCTCACATATACATCTGTGTACTATACTATGTGAAAACAGATTACACACTGTCATAATCGGCCACCTAATGCCTCAGGGATATATAGGGTTCTCCCAGGGTTAATTTCAACCAGATTCTACAGTAAGAGTTATTTATCACAGCACAGTCCTCAGATCAAAATGCTATTACAAGAACTAGGTCCCTTCACTCAGAAAAATTATTTTTCTTTCCTTTCCTTTCTATCCTGCTTTAAAATCGCAATAATAAACTTTAAATCCTTTAGGTCTGAGAGTTTTGCAATAAAGCGTGGTACCAAGACATAACTCAATGTGCAGAAAATGAGGACTGCCACTGAAAATGTAATCTGCTCCAAGATAGATATATGGCACTTAAAAGATATTTTTAAAAATTGCCAGGTTGTGCATATGGCTTACTTTCAGTATTATTGGTATAGCACTTTAAATAACCATCTTGGAAAATTCACTGATTATTCTTGATTGATTGAGAATAGAAACGCACCTATACTGTGCATGGAACAATTGTTATTTCTCCCCCTAATAAACCTGCAATAAATGCCCTATTTCGTGTGACCAAAGGTGATTTCTAAGCCAATAGTTCTAAAGAGGTGGCAGCCATAGGGTAATTGATCAGGCACCATACCTTGCTCTTATTTCAAACTGCTTACTGAGATTTAGAAGTAATTAAAAAATAAACCAACGAGGGAGGGTAAAATTGTAGATTTAAATATAGAGTGAATCAAAGGGCGGATAACAAATAGAGAAGATGTGGGAAATGAAGGTGAGAGAGTAGAAAGAAACCCAAGGCAGGGAGAGATGCTGGGAGGGGAAGAGAAGCCAAGAGCAAGAAGTTGAAACAGAAAAAGCAAGAATCAGTTACCAGAAGGTAGGACAAGAAAGTGGAATAGAAGAACAAGGAACGCAGAGGTCCTATGACAGAAATGCAAATGTTCTCACCGTAAGTGTTTACCACTAATTTCAATTTGGGTTTTAAAATGAATTTTTTAAGGGACAGGGTCTCACTCTATTGCCCTGGCATGAGTGCAATTCTTCCGTTTCAATCTCCCAAAGTGCTGAGTTTACAGGCGTGAGCCACTACACCTGGCCATAAATAATTGTAATATAGAAAAAACTACAGTATCAATGGCAGATTTTTTCTAGGAATTTGGTATGTGTTTAAGATGATTTGATTATCAATACGGTTTTTAAAGTATAACGGTTTGTCACTTTAAATTTCAACCAAAGGGGAAAGATGGATGTAACTCCCAACACACTATTTTGTTTCCTCAGCACATATGCCATAAATGGCAACTGGAGGCCTTACTATTCAAACGTGTTGCATAACCCATCAGTACTCCATGTCAAATGCATCATATGACACATAGGCAGTACTATTTC
>NW_026652803.1:0-195 GCF_009828535.3 Hylobates moloch
GGATACATATGTAACAAACCTGCACATTGTGCACATGTACCCTAAAATCTAAAGTATAATAAAAAAAAAAAAAAGAGAGAGAGACAGGGTCTCAATCTGTCATCCTGGCTGGAGTGCAGTGGCCCAGTAGTAGCTCACTGCAGCCCCAAACTCCTGCACTCAAGCGATCCTCCCACACAAAAAAAAAAAAAAAAA
>NW_026652803.1:295-23233 GCF_009828535.3 Hylobates moloch
CAAAAAAAAAAAAAAAAAAAAAAAAAAAAGAATTCTTGTACCTGAACTAAAAGTTACATGAAAATACCAAGACCATCCAGTTTAAGATCAGGTCCTCAACACAGAGAGCACAATTAGCCAGATACTTTTTAAGTGTCTCAAATAAGCACGAAATCTGGTTACATGGAGGCCAAAGAGAGATGGCTAAAACCACTTCACATCTTTTTCAAATTGGGAGGAGGGGGAAATCACCCCATGTTTTTTTTTTAATAAAAACAGGGTCTCGCTCTGTCACCCAGGCTGGAGTGCAGTGGCACAATCATAACTCACTGCAATCTTGACCTCTGGGGCTCAAGTGATCCTTCCATCTCAGTCTCCCTAGTAGCTGGAACCACAGGCACATGCCACCACACCAGGCCAATTTTTTTATATTTTGATAGTGACAGGGTCTCACTATTGCCCAGGCTGGTCTCGCGCTCCTGGCTCAATTGATCCCCCCACCTCAGCCTTTCAAATTGCCGGGATTATAGGCCTGAGCCACTGGACTCGGCTAAAATCATAATTTTAAATGGGATTTTTTTTTTTAGCTGAAATACAAGAATTTAAGACAACATTTTATTAGTAAAGTGGGAGAGTGGGTGATTTACTAGTAATATCACTGGTTGATACCTATGGTATTCATAAGTTGAAGACAAAGTGAGAAGATAGAAAGGTAATCTTTCTTTTTACCCAAAATAAGCTTCAAAAATAGAAGAGAATATATGTTGATCACAAGTCAATAAATGTACAATAAAACAGAAATCTACTGAATTAAAAACCAATTCACAGGTATCTCTTGGGTGACTACCACTCAATGAATATGTTGTGAAAAATGCCCCAAAAAAGTATTCATGTTGTGAGACACTAGACGTGTAATGATTTTTCTCTATGTTTTGCCAACATTTCTAATTGTTTCCTCAAAATATAATTTTGCCAATATAGGAAAAAGTAACATCGCTAATCAAACATACTCATTTAAAGTATAATACATTAAGTATGCTATTCCAAAATCATCATATTCAAAAATATGATTTTTTAAATCAGGACAATTAAGACTGCAAATATTTCAAAATATTACAACAGATTATGGCAATCAAAACACTTAGGGCAATGCCTGGCACCAAGTAAGCAGTCCATTGACCTTGGCAATGATTGTGGTGAAATGTATTAGGTAGAGCCATATAAAAATGCCGATGTTTTATATTTCTCTTACTAAATAGTCAATTTCATATGGCTCAATCCACACAACAGTAGTTGGCACCACCACTCTGGAGTCAGATATGTGGTTCAAATTCTGGTGTCACCACTTACTAGCCACACGATCTAGAACATGTTAAGTTCTTTGAGCCTAGGTTTTGTCATCTTTAAAATGGGGAAAAAGGGTGGGTGCTGTGGTTCATGCCTGTAATCCCAGCACTTTGGGAGGCAGAGGCGGGAGGATCACTTGAGCCCAGGATTTGGAGACCAGCCTGGGAAACAGAGGTAGACCCTGTCTCTACAAAAAAAAAAAAAAAAGTTTAAGTTTGAAAAAAAGTAAAAAATAAAAATAAAATGAGGATAACTAGTAACACCTATTGCATAGGTTTTTCTTGTGCAGATTGCATACGGAAGGTGTTTAGCTTTTTGACTGAGACAGTAGGGCATCAATAAGTATTAGTTATAAATTACTTTAAGATGAACGGTTAAGTTTTAACTGCTTTTGTGCATATTTATGCTTCTATTATCTGTAGTACTAGTAGGTATTCAAAAATGTCAACTAAAATTTTCAAAAATAATTTATAGGTAAGATAATGGCACTGTACAGACAGACATACACTGACCTTAATTAAATTCAGGTTCTCTAACCATGACTGGATTCTCACTGCAGCCCAATTACCCACATTTCATGCTCTCTAGAATTTCTGCCACATTTATGATGTTCTCCACCCTCTTCCTACATCAGGCCTGCTGTCTCTCTCCTAACATAGCGGAGGATGTTTTTTCTCATTTCCCAGAGAAGACAGGAGTGAGCAGGTTACCTCTGTTATCACTGCCACCAGTCTACGTAAGTCCCTCATGTCCGCACACCTTTCCTGCCTTCTTTTAGAGAAGCAGAGGTGCTTTTCTCCTTCCTTCAAAGCATATCCCCTGGGATCTGGATCTCAACCTCTTCCACCTCCATTGGAAAATACAATCCTTCTAGGATCCTTCTCAAACGTCTTTAATGGCCCTTCCTCTCCTTAGAACTAAGCATGCTACAGTATTGCCAGCCTTTAAAACAATCAACACAAAAAGGCTTTTCTTGAGCCCCAGTCTCCCTCAGGTCACTCCCCCTTCCCCGCCCCCTCTCTGTCCCGCGTAGCTGGCATCAGTTTTTGAGAGGGACTCACTCCCGCTGTCACTGCTTTGCCCCCCTTCACTCTGCAGCCCACAGTCACCAGTGCGAGTGCTGTTTCTCTAAGGCGCTCTCTTTTGCTAAGCCTCAAGTTCATGTCTCAGTTCCTAGTGGACTTCACTCACCAGCATGTGGGCAATGTAAACTCTGCCCTTCCCCCTCTCCCAACCTGTGTACCGTTGGTCCACACCCTCCAGGTGACCACCTCCTCCCACTCGCCCCTCGTTGTTGGTCCCCTTTGAGAATACCTATTCTTCTGCCAGTCTCTTCAACACTAAAGTTCCTTTCAGTTCCTTCATGGATTCTCTTCTTACTCTGTATACTCCCCCTGAGTAATGTTAATCACACTCTTGACTTCAATTACTATCTCTAAGCACATAACTCCTGCAGCTGACATAGCAAGCTGCCTATCAATATCCATTCTCTCCTTATTTATTAACAGAACTCTGATTTTGTTTTGAACAGCAATGTGCTCCGGTTTGAAAAACATAACCACAAAAGCTTGATTTCTCAGGTTTCCTTGCAGCTAAAGACGGCTCTCTCACAGTTCTGGCCACTGAAATATAAACGGAAGTCTAATGGGGGTGGCTTCTTTGAAAGCTACTATTTTTCTGATAAAAAATAAAAAGGACAAGCCAACTAGCAGGCCCTTCCCTTTCACCTGAATCACAGATGGAGTTTCTAGAGGGGCAGCAGCCACTCTGTTATGATGAAGTCAAAAGCCATACTCTACAGTAAATCAAGAAGACAGAGTCAGCCTCCTTAATGACATAGCTCCCCTACATGACCTGAACTTGAAAACGTTAAAAGTTTAAAACTTGTGCCTTTAAGTTACTCGGTTAAGCAACTGTTCCTCTGAATTTGTTACTTGCAGCTGAATACAATCTCAAGTGATACAACACCAAGATTGGCCAAACTGAACCGCCAATTCCACAAACACATACTGTCAGCCTGAATATCTAAGTGCTATTCTGCAAACACTTCAATCTCAAGGTAGCTCAAAATGATAGCTTTTCTGTAACTCTTAAAACGCTGTGTAGGAGACAAAAATTTTAAGTCTCTGATCACTGTGAACCATTTAACAACGTTAAAACAATTACATTATGTGATGCTAGCAAGAATTCCTAAGGATAATGTTCTCCTTTGTTTAAGTCAGCTTTGTCACCAATCACAGGCCATTTCCAATAAGCACACAGTAACATCTTTATAATGTTGCGGATATTGACCCAGTGACAAACTCTGCATTTACATAAGCCAAACCATAAGATAAACAGAAGATAAACATCATTTTAGGAACTTTTTTACTGATTATAAAAACAATCCACAGTCATAGAAGAGTTGAAATTCAAATTAGGAGTTTTAAAAAGGTAATAAAAATCATTTGTCATCCCACCGCTCAAAGACAACATTTTTGGTATTGGTATATTGCTTCCCAATATTAAATACAAGTTGAATATCCCTTATCTGAAAGGTTCAGGACCAGAGAGCCTTTGGATTTTTGGATCAGGTTTTGGATCTTCTTCAGATTTGGGAATATTTGCCTCATATCAACTAGCTGAGCATCCCAAATAGAAAAATATGGAATCTGAAATGCTCCAATGAGCACTCAGTTTGAGCATCATGTAGGTGCTCAAGAAGTTTTGGATTTTGGAACATTGCAAATTTCGGATTTGGGATGTTCAACCTACATGTATGTATGTGTCTATATATTTCACATACGGTATGTAAATTCTTCATGCTTTTCCATTTATTGTTTGCATTGTAAAATGCTCCCAAGTCATTATTCTCTGAGATTACTTGGATCAAAACCAAGTTCATCTTTTTCTTCCTCCCAAATCCCATGAAATAGAAGAAAAATACAGAATGAAAATGAACCCATGGCAATAGTAAATGTCCTTGAGGAGTGATAACTAGCAGACCCCATTCCCCTCCATCTACGAATAAAGGTCTTTCCCCATCCTGTTTCCGAAGCTTGGAACACTCTTATCCCCATTCCCTGTCACTGAGTCACTCCTTTTCTTCCTTGGAATCTCAGGTCAACTGTCACACGTGCTCCAGGTGGACTTCCATGGCAACCCCTCTCTCCCAGTAAGTTAGCCTTTTCATATGCCCCCTCAGCGTAGGGCAACTTCTCCTCACAGAACAAGTACTGTGTGTGTGCAAATTAATTGTTTAATGCCTATCTCCCCAACAAGATCATACATAAGCTCCATCATAATAGGCCTTCTCTTCACCATTATTTCCTAATGCCCGGCACACTGCCCCCTACAATAAAGAGTTGTGGAACAGATTAAATTTCTAGAAAAGTGATGGGACCAATGATGGCAAATCTAAAGAAACAGAAGGAAACCATGTCAGTTGAAAAGTTTCCTCAGCAGAAGCTCAGCATAATCCCATTATCAGTGCAGTGCAGGCCAGGAGGAGCAGGCCACAGATAACTGGCCAAGTAATTAACTAGAAGCTGGAAGTGCTGAGCAAGTCCCCCTATTTGAACTGTCTGACTCAGGGGTCTGCTCCAGGGAAGGGGTGGGAGGTCGGTGGGCATGCGTGCAACTCTCTGATGAGAGGTCCTAACAAAGAAGACAGCAGAGCCAACAAAGTGACAAACTCCGTGGAGCAGAAGCCCACCCCCATGGCACCCCAGCGAGCAGGGCAGCTGAGTGAATACCCTGCCCTGCAATATGCTCCCTGCCCTTCCCCTGCAAAGTCACCTGAAGCTGAGCTCCTGCATGAGAACCTTCATCAACACCAGTTGACGAGGGATTCTTACTTGAGCTGAGGAAATACACCGAGTTGCAGATCCTTACCTACAAATGTGAACAGAAATACAAGAAACATCAAGCCTTTGAGGTAAACAAACAGCATTAAAGAGGGCCCCCCACTGCACAAACAGAAGAGACAGCAGAGAGGTTAAGAGGGCAGGCTTTGGAGTCACAGCCTGGATCCGAATCCCTGCCTGACTTCAAGATTTCCTCATGTGCACGTGTACACTCCTGACTCCTGGGTACATGGTTGATACAGTAAGCAGAATAAAATGTCAAGGTGAATACGCTCGAAGAAATGCAAGTGATAACACACCCACAGAAAAAAGAACAGGTCATCTGAGCACAAATGTCTACCTCCCCTCCCACCCAAGGTCTTATGAACTAACAAGGACTTTTGTTTTTAAGTAGAATTAATCCTGGAAGACAAAAAACCAGTGCCATCAGCAGACCATATATTTTATGGAATGCCTAGAAAACACAAAATATCTGAGACCAAAACTATGAGGGACTCTTGCAAGACAGAACAATGTTAATTGTAGCCCCGAAAAGATGACTGAGAGCAGTTCTCAAGGGATCCAAGAGAAGCTCAGGGCCAACAAATACGGGCAAGAGTGGCTAAACAAGAAGTTGATTTAAAAATAGAGTCTGGGGCTGGGCGCAGTAGTTCACGCCTGTAATCCCAGCACTTTGGGAAGCCAAGGCAGGCGGATCACTTGAGGCCAGGAGTTCAAGACCAGCTTGGTCAACATGGTGAAACCCCCATCTTTACTAAAATACAAAAATTAGCAGGGCATGGTGGCGTGCACCTGTAATCCCAGCTACTTGGGAGGCTGAGGCAGGAGAATTGCTTGAGCCCAGGAGGCGGAGGTTGCAGCCAGCCGAGATCATGCCACTGCACTCCAGCCTGGGCAACAGAGTGAGACTCTGTCTCCAAAAATAAATATATAATAAGTAAATAATAAAATATATAGTTTGGAACAGCGTGGCTAGGAAGCACCCCTACACACAGCCCCCTGCCCTCTGTGTGGCAGTGAAAAAGGAACCCAACATGGATGAGTTCTCTGTGGAGAGCTTCAGGTGTGGATATTAGGGCTTGAGAGAGAACAAAGGGAACTCAGAACTGTTACAACAGACACAGAGACAGGGAGTCGGTGGATGAAAAGCAGCAGCTCTGCCTGACAGGGTACACTGCTGCACCTCCTGACCAAGTACTGCTTATGATAGCAGTGTGGGGGGAACCCAGCTTTCCTCACCCAAACAGCACCCCATGGGGAAGCTTGCCAAGCAACCTGACCACATTCCACAGAGCCTGCAGTCCATCCTCCATTCAGCGCATGGGGGGCAGGCAGCTGGAATGTCCACACAACCACAGAGAAAACGTGTGGCAGCTGCAGTATTAATTAACCTAGTCCTTTATCCTTAAACATGGCTGTTTAGCTGAGGACCATCAGGACTTGAAGATCTTAAAGCATGGGAGGGAAGGAGCAAGATGAAGACACACAGCCACGAACCCCGGGAGAAACAGCCACAATCAAGGTGTCTGATAAAGTTTTTAAAATTCTAATTCATATCCTCAGAGAGATTGAACAGCTATACACCCATTACAGAACAGAATCCTAAAAAAAAATTTATCAGAAATTATTTTTGCAAAAGTAATTGCCAAAATAAACTTCTCGAAGCAGGGCTGAATGTTAGAATCGATGTCAGAATAGAGAGTTGCCAACAAGGAAATTAAAATTAAAGAAATTACTAATATTGAGAAGAAACCAAGATTTAAAAGGTAAGAGTATAATGTTGAGAAGTAGAGACAGATGCAGGAAAGTCCAAGAGGAACTGGTGAATAAGGAAAGAGAGACAATGGAAGGAGAAATAGAGGGAAAAAAGAAAGAAAAGAAAAAGAAAATTTGAAATTTTTGAAATTCAGGATTTTGTAACATTATACACATCTGTGTGTGTCCGATTATTACCTTAGCATAAATTTATACAATAGCTGAATCAATGTGCATTCATTTGGTATCTGCATTTTGAGATATGTTACTAGACTGCCCTCCAGAAAAAGTCAGACAAATCTGTGTCCCCACCCACACTGTATAACCTTCCTGCCAATCAAGGAATCTCTTTAACCTTGTCGATCTTTTTCACCTCTGTGAATCTGGTAAGTACAATGTGATCTCCCATTGTTCTAAATTATATTTCTTGGGTAATTTATATTCATACATTTAGTAGTATTTCTACTTTGTGAATTGCCTGTTCATGCCCTCAGCCATCCCATCTATATAGTCTTCTTACTGATTTTTAAGAGTTCTCCGAGACACTGCCTTTTGTAATACAGGTTGCTCAAATCTTCCTAATTTGTGGTTTATCTTTCACCGTGTTTATAAGGTTATTTAAATGTTCTAAATTTTAATTTATGGCTTGGAGATTGCATATTCATAGTTAGAAAGTCCTTCACCCCAAAAGTTTAAAATTTTTCAGCCTTATTTTATAATAAATTAACGGTTCAATTTTTACATTTAAATATTTTATCTGAGATTTTCTTTTTGTCCCCCAAGGCAGGGTCTCGCTCTGTCGCCCAGGCTGGAGTGCAGAGGCATGATCATGGCTCACTGCAGCCTCAAACTCCTGGGCCCAAGCAATCCTCCTACCTCAGCCTCCCAAAGCACTAAGATTGCAGGCATAAGCGACCATGCCCAGCACATCTGGAATTTTCTTGATGCAGAATTCAGTAAGAATCCAACTTATTTTTTTCCCCAATTCTAGCTGGCTATCCCAACACCACCGATTGAATAATCCATCTGATCAGTTACTTATTGCTGTATATGAATTACCCCAAAACTTCATGGCTTAAAACAGCAATCAGCATTTTCTCACACCATTTCTGTGAGTCAGAAATTCAGGAGCAGCTTAGTTCTGTGGCTCTGGTTTACCTGTATCCACATGAGGTTGCAGGCAAGATGCCTCCCAGAGCCGCCGTCATCTGAAGGCTTCCCTGGGGCTGGAGGATCCACTTCCCAGATGGCTCACCCACATGGCAGGCAAGTTGATGGTGGCGGTTGACCAAGGCCTCAGTTCCTCTCCACAAGGACTTCTCCACAGAGTTGCTTGAGTGCCCTCATGAAAGGTAGCCAGCTCCCCCAAGAGCAAATGATGTAAGGGAGCACAAGACAGAGGTTGCAATGTCTTGTATGACTTACCCTTGGAAGTCACACACTATCATCTCCATTCTATCCCTACTGGTTACACAGGTCAGCCCTACACATGTGAGAAGAGTCAATACACGGATGAGAATACTAGAAGGCAATGATCACTGGGAGCCATCTTGCAGGCTGATAACCAACAATCTATTTTACACTACTTTAAAATGAAATACATTGAACATACTTGGGCTTACTTCTAGACTTTATTTCATTTTCTGTCTAGTCCTGGGTCAGTATTATACTGATTTAACAATTACAGCTTTAGCATAAGTTTGTGACATGTAAAGGCAAGTCTCCATTAGTGTTTGTTTTCTAAAATTTTCTCACAATGCAAATTTTTTTTTTTTTGCAAATTAACTTCAAATTAGTTTTATTACATGTGAGAGCCCACACTGGCCTCTGTGATAAACTGTGGTAGACACTATCAGAAAATGCCTATGCAGCATCATTAAACATGTTAAACGTTATTCAAGTAATACTTGCTTAAAATCACTGCATATTAATTCACTAAAAAATATTTAACGAATGTCTACTATGTGGCAGATACAATTACAGGTGTTAGATATACAATAGTGAACTAAAGAGACACAGTCTGTGTCCTTCAATGGGAGTGACAGACTATAAAGAAACTGCATAAAATACACGATTACACCTAAGTGCTGTGGGAAAAAAAAGCATACAATCTGAAATAATGGGCATAAAAGGAGACCTAATCAATTCTGAAAAATTTTAAAAAGTCTCTTTGAAGAAATATTACTGGCTCTAAGACCTGAAAGGTGAATTAGAGTTGACCAGGGGTGTGGGGGTGTGGGTGTATGTAGTGGGGACTGGAGCAGAGGATGGTTAGAAATTGGTCTAGGCAGAGGGTACAGAATATGTAAAGGTTCTGGGGTGGGGAAAAACGTACCTTATTCAAAGCACTGGAAAAAAGGCCAGTAAAACTATAGTGTAGGGAAAGTTGGAAGACCTGTATAGTGGCCAAAGAAGTATGCAGGAGGGAGAACTTCTGGTGGCAGCCACTGAAGGGCTTTCAGAATTACACTGCACTGCTGCCAGGTCTGTGATTGGCTATGACACTACAGTAAGGCAGCCCAACCTCCAAAGACTTGATAAGTACACGATTTATGTGAAGAAAGTCAACTGTAGAAAAAAATATTTTGTGTAACCACAGCATCTGATGACAGTGAGTCCTCCTGTGCACAGCTTGGGGGAAGAAGTCACAAGTCTTCCAGAAAAGGAACATATCCCAAGTAGAAAACTTCAGATCAGTTAAGTGGGGTGGTATTGCTCATAAGGAGTGAGCCACTTGAGGCAACAGTGGGTTCCTGATTCCAGACTCAGATCTCCCCCAATTCCCCAGTCCTCCAGCTATGAAAAACACACTGCAGCAAATCCAAGAGTTCCATTGCTCCAATTACCATAGATATCAGAATGTCAAGTTAAAAAAAAGAAAAATCCACAACTTGGACTGAGGTGACATTTAATTTATACAGCAAAGAAACATGGCATTTTAGAAAGTTAGCTATTCTTATGTTAAAACAAAGTATGACTTCATGTTTTCAAACTTTTTAAAGATCCTCTTTAAAGTTTTATGGTTTTCTTCACATAAATCATGTACTTATCAAGTTTATTTCAAGTTTTTGGGCTTGTGATTATGAATGAGTTCTTTGTTGTTGATTATAAATGGTTAATAGATACAAAAGCTATTGAAGTTTGTACACTGAATTTGTGAATAAGTACTTTTATTAAATTGCTTCTAACCATTTTTCTGACTTTTTTCTAATCATATAGTATCTTCAAATAACAATTTTGCTTTCTCTTGTCATTTAGTATTTACTTTTTAGTGCCAAGTAATATATCGCACATCCAAAAAAAAAAAAGAACAGAACATTTGTAATGGTGTTGCTAAAAACCTTATTTGGGAAGCTTAAATGTTTCTAGGGTTTCACTGTAATAAATGATGTTGACTATTAATTTGCAACACACCTTTGACTATGTTAAGATGGAAAACACCTTTCAATTCTTTTATTAAGGGATTTTTTTTTTTAGAAAGGATAGATGTTAAGTTTTGTCAAGTACCTCCCTAACATCTATTGAGACCGTATGGTTTTCTGTCATTGACTTGTTCATAATTCGAATTAGAGAGAGAATCTGACTTGCAATTTTTCAACTTTGCAACGGGACCCATACAACCATTCTGTTTTTCACTTTCACTATAGTGTTCAACAAATTATATGAGACTTTCAACACTTGATTATAAGACAGGATTTATGTTAGGTGATTCTACCCTTCTAGGCTAATGTAAGTGCTCTGAGTACGTTTAAGGTAGGCTAGGATAGGCTATGATGTTCAGTAGGTTAGATGTATGCATTTTCAACTTACAGTATTTTCAGCTTATGAGTTTATAAGGACATAACGCCATCGTAAGACACAGTACATCTGTATAGGAAATTTCTTAATACTAAGCAATCATTCTTAATATTGAGCAACAGAATAAATTCTACTTGATGTTATTTTTCAAATTAACCACTGGATTTTAGTTTATAAAATTTAAGTTTCAGCATCAAAAGCCTGCATTTTTCTTTTTCCTATGTCTTGTATAAAGTATTTTAAAATTGGGAACATAAGAAAAAGACTAAAGCAAGTTTCTACAATGTGAAAATTTAGGTAATTCTGGCTTTTGAAATAAAATCCATCACCTTTACACATTTGCAATTCTGCCAGTAAAGCCTGCAATGCACGCTCTCTTACACTGTGTGCTCTCTTCCTGGGTTGGCATTAACTTTTTCTTTCAGCATGGATCACTGAGGATGTAGTCAGCTGCAAGTAACAAACTCCAACTCTCACAATAGAGAAACTGACCATCTCACATAACAATAAACCCAGAGGTATGGCAAGTTACAGGGTTCATTTTGCCGGCCCAGTGACATTCTCAAAGCTCAGGGTCTTGCTCTCTTTCTGCTCTACCCTCCTCAGGTATTCAGTTTGTCCTCACATGGGCTCCCTCCTAGTTACACAAGGGTAAGAGGCAATTGGGCGTGTTCTGAAGCACAGAAGTTTTTCATTTTGATTAAGTTCAATTTACCATTTTCCCTTTATTGCTTGTACTTTTCATATCATATTTAAGAAAGCATTTGCCTAGCCCTGGATTTTTAATTCTCTAAGTGTAACGTGGGCTACATTTTCTGCTGGATGACCCAACTTGCTCATCAGTTGTGTTGGACTAGCTTGGGAACCTTTTCTGCTAACCACCCGTCATAGGACACACATGAATATATCCCAACCTCCCAAAAGGTCAGGAGGCTTCGCGCTGCTCCAGACTCTCCCTTCAAAGTCAGAAACATAACCTAAAATCTAGGAGTGGTCTCCTCTGTGGATGAAACGCATATTTATGTAGCTTTTTAAGGGGCGAATGGAACATAAATGCTGTTGTTTTGCATCTGAATAGTCTTTATACTGTATGTTAAAAACGTAGCTGACGACAGTTACTGAACCAAGGCCTTACAGATTCCTGGCTTTTAACAGACAAGATACCTGAGACAAACCTAACCTGTGTTTCTTCAGCACCTGCTCTATCTCCTGGGATTGTTTTACCCTGAAAATTCAAATCCTTTGGGAGAGGTCTAAGCAGAAACCTCTGTTGGTTAATTTTGGCTGACTGTCAGGGTTTCTTATGCTACTTACTCACACTTTTCTGCGGTGCAGTCAATTTAATTGTGGTTTCCCAGATGACTTCGGTTTCCTGCTCAGGAACTCCTCTTGGGTGAAGGATCCATTAACTCTCCCTCCACGTCTACCTTTTGTATTTACCTATTTTAATCTTTTTCTCCTCTGCATCCTGAGAGTTTCCAAGTTTGTCATCCATACTCTTATTTTTGGAGATCAAGTCTTCTGATTATCTTAGTAGGGATTTTAAGTCTCATTGCAGTTTTGGTTTCCTCGCATTCTACTATTTCGATCAGCTTTTTTGTTTGTATGTTTCTGTTTTCATCTCAGTCTTTTCCCCCTTAGGGCCCCCTGGTTTCTTCTTTTCCCAAAGTCATGATTTTTTTTTTTTAAGATACCAGATTTATCCTAAATTTGTTACCTGTGTTTCACATGTAATCATTTTCAGAGAGATACGCTGTCCTCAAAGTCATTCTGTCCTTCCCCTGGATTCTGGAAATTTTTTCCTGAGCCACATGCTCAGCGTTTTGACAAGGAGAGCCCCATCTACATCTAATGTTCCTGCACAGATGGGTAACACATCCCTAGTTTTCTCAAGATCCACTAGATACCAGCATGTTTCTCCCTTTCAGATTTGAACTTGTAAATGAGATGTGTTCTCCTCTGAGCCTGGCTAGTAATGTGTGACATATATTCCTTTCAATGCATGTGGAGGCAGGATAACTCTTCCTGCTCTGAGACTCAGGCACTCGTCAACTGTCACATGTATCGTATGTTGTACACGAAACACAAGGATGCACGGCTCTTCCTCCCTATTTCGAAAGCTTTTAAGTGATTTTCAGTCAGGGGTGTACGGCACCCTTAGCACCTCCCTCTGCCTCCTGCTGCGGGGCTGCATGTTGGGAGTTTGGGTTTTTAAGTGAAAGTGGAGAGAAAGCAGCTAGTGGAGACGGAGGAGGAGCAGGTGAGGGACCCAAGTATGACTGGCTCCACAGACTGGGAATGACAAACTTGTACCACTCAGCATGACCCAAGGCCTCCCAAAGCTATGCACACTGTGTAAATGAATTTTAAAACATGTCCTACCTAGCGTGGGGCATTTGTCTTGTTCTAGTTCAGAGAATAGAACATGTGCTATATAGTCCAAGACCATTCGCAATCTGTTTCACCAGCCATATTGAAGAACATTCTGCCAAGATCTTGGCATATGGCAATTTGCTTTATAGCACAACTGCTGGACGTTTTAACGAGAATTTGGAAGCGGTATATCAGGCCCAAGTAGTCCACCACCATGTTACTCCAGAAATGTCAAACATAACAGTCTGTTTCCTTTTTAAGTGATTACATCATCTTCCACCATTTTAGTTGGACTCAGATTACAGGCTGCTCTTGTGCATTTAATGCTTCTTTTTATAAAAGAAGAAATTACTTTTTCACACCACTGTGAAGTCAAGATACAGACTTATAAAGAACAACTGACTGCAATTGTTTTCCCTCTCCCTCAGGGGTTAACATTTGTGTAACTGTCTCTCTTGGTTGGCACACCCTGTACTGAAGAGAAAGAGCCATCTGCTTCACTGTCTGAAAAACACCACTTGTCTGATATTCCCCTGCCAGTAAGGAGACTGTACTGAAAACCTATGTATTCATGAAACCTCTTTAGTTCTGAGGCATTAACAACCACTCTATCAAAACCATACTCTCTCAAGTCATAGGTACATCTTTCCATTCACAATCAGGTCTAAATGCAAACTTTAACTTAGGCCGATGTTCATACTATTTATTGTGGCTCTGAATCCAATGAGCCAAATAACAGCAATGATACATTTTAAAACCAATATTGATTTTAGAAGTCCTTTTCCCTTGCTAGTTAGAAACGAACTGCCATGGATACTCACAGGCTGCCTGTGCCTAGGGCGCTGTGCTCCCAGTCCGCGCTATACACCAACAGTGGCTAGGTGCCACCCTGAAATACCCACTTTCTTGAGAAAGTGAAACACTCCACGCCATAAATGCGCATATTTACTCTTAATAAGTGAAAAATCTACCACACATTTCATGGGTTAGTTTTTCATTACGAAAGAAAAGCGACAACTTCAAACCTTCAAATTCATTTACATAGCTTATTCCAAATGGTTACATTTTATTAATTTATAATAATTCTTTAAAGTCAACTCTTCAGTGACATAAATGAAAACTTGAGGAAATATTTTATGCTATCCTTTTATATACAACATCCTATTCTTCAATAGGAGATGTAAAAGAAAGAATAAATGTTGATTTCAGGAAGCTGCTCTATAATTGAGTACTTCTGATTACTTTTTCCTTGGATCAGAACACTCTGTATGTAAGAGTTGGCAAGCTTGCCCTATAACAGGCCAGATACTAAGTATTTTGTTTTGCAGGCTGTATAATCTGTCACGCCTACACAGCTCTGTCATTGTAGAGCAAAAGTGACCATAGGCAGTACCTACACAAGCATGACCGTTTCAATAAGAATTTACATTATTGGTGGGTGCAGTGGCTCACGTCTGTAATCCCAGCATTTTGGGAGGCCAAGGCAGGTGGACTGCTTAAGGAGTCTGAGACCAGCCTGGCCAACATGGTGAAACCCCGTCTCTACTAAAAATACAAAAAATCAGTCAGGCATGGTAGCACACACCTGTAATCCCAGCTACTAAGGAAACTGAGGCATGAGAATTGCTTGAGCCTGGGAGGCAGAGGTTGCAGTGAGCCAAGGTCACACAACTGCACACCAGCCTGGGCAACAGAGCAAGACTCTATCTCAAAAAAAAAAAAAAAAAAAAAAAAAAAAAAAAGAAAACAAAAGAAAAAAAAGAAAAAAGAATTTACATGATTACTGACACTAGTAACTGGGGCAAGAGGAAGCAGCACATGCAAAGACAGATCCAAATCTGGGACTACAGTTTCACAGAATTATACAGCATTCCTTGCTCTTTTATATATATGAGTATACAGGAAGCAATGTTTATATTATTTAATACCAATCAAATGTTATGTGTAATAGCTAACTCTTCTTCAGTTCCTAATACGTGTCACACATGGTTCTAAGTGTTTTGCGTTATCTCATTCAGCTATCCTACCGGCCCAGGTTTGGAATAGAGTGGGAAGACAGAGGTGGCACCCAACAGTATCCTGATGCTTCTCACTTCTAGAAGTGAAAATGACAAATGGGCACATAAAGGTCCATAGGGCACTCATCCGGCAGGCTCTCAAAGTCCTACAATGTTTCCAGTGGGTCTCCTCTGTTACTGTCCTCACAGGTTACCCTTTTAATCCCACCATCCCATGATCCAAACCCTTCCATGCCGATTTTAATTATAAAATTATCATTTTCACTCAATCCCCCTACACCATACTGATTGCTCTGCTTCAAAACCATGAAAATTGGATGGAAATACCATAGTAAGAGATACGGGATTTGAAATCCCTTGGAGAAAAATGTTTCCCACAAAAGTATGATGGACAAAAGATTATTTTTAAGTGTTCGTTTCAACAGCAGCCTAATGGGAGAACAAGTATCTTTGATGTCAATAGCAGGAACCCAGCAGATTCTGTCTGGGGAAGGGAGAAGCTTGAGAACACTTTCTTCTTTTTGTAACACCTAGAAATTATTGTGACTTATATAACTGGCTCAACAATATTTAACTCAATTTTACACGTTATTGGTTTCAGATTTCCTTATTCACAGATGCCATTATTAGTAGGACTAATTTTAATCGGAAGACAGTAATATACTTACAAAAATATGATAGAACTCCTTACTGCAGATTGTTTTCTCTTAGAATTATAACTTCTGCAATAAGAGATCTGATGATGTGATGGCACCACTTTTTCACAGTCTTTCGGCAATGTTCATCCTTACAAGGAATAGAGTCAAGCTGCATCAACATGCAATAAGTGGAAATTTAAGAATGTTCTGGTTTATTCTAGGTTTCTAAAGAAAACATTTTCCTATATATGCATTTTAAACTGCAATTTTGTTATAATAGCTTATATGAAAACATAAATAAGACCTAATCATAATCTAAACAATACACTGAATTCCCTGGAGGTACATGGCTCTACTAGCCAATTTTACAGTTAAGGCAACTGGAATTTGAGTAACTCAAATCAAGAGCAAGGAAGCAGACAGTTAAATAGGTCGAAGAGTTAAGTTATAAATGGTCTAGACTCCAACTCAGCAGACTATAGCACCCAGAGCAAATCTGTCCACAGACTATGGAAATTCACCACAAATACAGAAAAATTAAAAGAGCATAAATGCAATTCTACAGAAATAATTAACATCACTAGGCACCTGTTTTACAAATGACAAGTATGGGATAGATGAAATGCCGGGAACGGCACTCTGTGGTTTTCTAATATTGAGTGAGAAAAGAAACCAAAATAGGACCTGGAATGATGCCCTGTTTGTGACAGTTGGCTTGAAATATAGTCAAAAAAAGTGAGCAGCTAGAGAATGCAAACATAAGAATTTGTAACTTTTCTATTTTATTTTCTATTCTATTCCTTTCTTTCCTATACAAAAGTAATTCCTAACTTTTCTATTCTATCCATTGTGAAACATGTACCTAAAGATCCAGATCACATGAAATTACAATGACAAATTACAAATATAAAAAAGATATATTCTTTAAAACTCATTCCTGGCAAAAAATAAAAATAAAAAATAAATGAATAAAATAAAATAAAATCGTAGGCAAAGTCAAAAGACCAATGGCAAACTGGGAAGTAACATTCACAATTTATCTTCCAAATAAATAATCTTCCTTCCTCTTTAGAAATAAAAACAATAGGCCGGGTGTGGTGGCTCACGCCTGTAATCCCAGCACTTTGGGAGGGCGAGGCAGGCGGATCACGAGGTCAGGAGATCGAGACCATCCTGACCAACATGGTGAAACCCTGTCTCTACAAAAAATACAAAAATTAGCCAGGCGTGGTGGCGCATGCCTGTAATCCCAGTTACTTGGGAGGCTGAGGCAGGAGAATTGCTTGAACCCGGGAGGCAGAGGTTGCAGAGAGCTGAGATCACACCACTGCACTCCAGCCTGGTGACAGAGGAAGACTCCGTCTTAAAAAAAATAAATAAAATAAAAACAGTAAGTATCAAAAACCCAATATACAAATAGGCAAAAGACATGAACCAACAGTTGACAAAAAGACAAAAGTCTTTAAATGTTTTTAAAGATGACTATCCCCATAAATGTAAATAAAAACTACACTGAAATAGCACTTCTCACCTATCTGGCAAAAATCTGCTCTTGTGACAAGCCTCAGAAAAACTGAACATCACAAACACTGTTGATGAAAGTACAAAATAAAATCCCCATAAAGGGGAATTTTGCAGGATCTAATAAAAGTACACATGGCAAAATTACCCAGTACTTAACGCAACTGTAAAAAGGAGTGAGGAAGATCTCTATGTGCTATAATGGAGTAATCTCCAAAATATTTTGTGAAATAAACAGAAAGGAGGAGAACAGAGAACATAGACTACTACATTGGGTATGAGAAGAAAGAAAAAGGAAGTACTTTCTTTTACAACAAAAAAGTAATAAAAAATGGTTACCTATAGGGGGATACTGGGAAGACTGAAAATAGAGAATGCTTCTCTATGTATAACTTTTTATTTAATTTTGACTTCGAACCTATTTATATGGAAAGAATTCAGAAACTGAAAACTCAGAATTAGAGAAACAGAAATAAACCACGATTAACATCAAATCGGTAAAATATCTACACAGAAAAAAGATATCAAGAGACTTTTTTTTTGAGACAGAATTTCATTCTTGTCGCCCAAGCTGGAGTGCAATGGCATGATTTCGGCTCACTGCAACCTCTGGCTCCCAGGTTCAAGCAATTATCCTGCCTCAGCCTCCCAAGTGGCTGGGATTACAGGCACCCGCCACCACGCCTACCTAATTTTTTTGTATTTTTAGTAGAGACAGAGTTTCACCATATTGGCCAGGCTGGTCTCAAACTCCTGACTGACCTCAGGTGATACACCTGTCTCGGCCTCCCAAAGTGCTGGGATTACATGTGTGAGCCACCACACCTAGCCCGGAAAAAAAGACTTGAAGAGACTTTTAAAGTCAGTGTTCCATCTCTACATCCTCAGTAGTATATATTGAAAGGGCTATGCTCTTCAAAAAAACCTGCAAGGAAATCTTACATTTTATTCAATAGCTTTAATTTTAACATAGCAATTTTAAAACATTTTATGTGTATTGTAAGATAAAGCAAATAAGTAAGTTGATGTCATTAAGAAATCACTATTTTCAGTGTAAGAGAAAATGAATAGAAATATATAATGAAATAAGTTAAGGGGAAGAACTTCTGCTAAATTTGACTTGAAAACATTGATACAAACTCAATTATTTTTACTTCTTAGTTCCGACCACCGAAAGAGTTCTGAAGCAATGGCCTCCTATTGCAATGGTACCCAGGATCTTGGTTTTCAAATTATTCTCCCCTAAAAGGAACCAGAGTTTCTTGGAAAAGAGGTTCCAGATGTTAGAAAAGGACAAGATGAAAAGTGACTTACTCAAATTGAAAATGAATACAATTGAGACACGTGTCCACCACCACCATTCTCTAGCAAACAATCTACTCCTGTATGAGGCACTCCAATTTACTTTTTTGTTTTGCCCTCTCCGTGTTCAATGGCTTTACATTACACTGCAGAAGTTGTGGCCTCATATCAGCAAGGTCACAGGATATAAGATAAAAACTCCTATATGCTAGCAATGAACACACTGACACAAAAATTTAGAATACAATACTACTTACAATCGCTCCAAAGAAAAATAAGTTCTTAAGTGTAAAGCTATCGAAACATGTATAGGACTCATATACTGAAAGCTAAAAATGCTGATTAAAGAAATCAATGATGTAAACAAATGGTGAGACATATCATGTTCATAGATTGGAAGACTCAACACAGTAAAGATGTCAATTCTTTCAAAGATTTGATGCAATTCCTATCAAAATCTCAGCAAGATTTTTTTCTAGACACAGAAAAGTGTATGCTAAAATTTATCTGAAAAGACAAAGGTACTAGAATAACTAAAAACAACTCTGAAAAAGAAAATAAAGGGGCAATCATCAGCGTACCTGATTTCAAAGCTTATTATATAGCTATAGTAATCAAGACAATATATTATCAGCTGGGGGACATACACAGATGAAATAGAATAGAAAATGCAAAAATAGATCAACAAATATGTCCAAATGATTTTTGAGAGAGATGCAAAAAAAATTCAATAGAGAAAAAATAGGCTTTTCAACAAATGGTGCAGGAGCAATTGCATATCCATGGGTTTAAAAGCAAAAAAAGAACTTCAACCATATACAAAAGTTAACTCAAAATGCGCCATGGACTTTAATGTGAAACATAAAACTACAGAACTTTTAAAAGAAAGTAACACAGGAGAAAATTTTCAGGATCCAAGTCTAGGCAGAATTCTTAGTCTCGACAGCAAAAGCATGATCCATAAAAGAAAAAATGTATCAATTTGACTTCATCAAAATTAAAAACATTTTCTACGCAAAAGACCCTGTTAAAAGAATGGAAATAGAGTCTACAGAGTTAGAATATATTTGTAACCAAATGTTCAACAAATGCCTAGTATCTAAAATATATAAAGAACTCTTAAAATTCAACAGTGAAAAACGATCCAGTTAGAAAATGGATAAAAGACATAAACGTTTCACTGAAGAGGATATACAGATGACAAATAAGCACATGAAAAAACTATGTACAACATTAGGGGAATGCAAATTAAAACCAAAATAAGGTATCACCACATACCTCTCAGAATGGCCAAAATGAAAGATAATGGTAACATCAAATAATGACGAGGATGTGAAACTGGATCACATTCACACATTTCTGGTGACAACGTAAAATAGTGTACCACTTCAAAAAAGGTTTCTTAAACCAGGGGTTACCAGTCCATGGCCTGTTAGGAACCAGGCTGCACAGCAGGAGGTGAGCAGTGGAGGAAGGAGCATTCCCGCCTGAGCTCCTCCTGTCAAATCGGCAGCAGCATTAGCTTCTCATAGGAGCGCAAACCCTACTGTGAACTGCACAGGTGAGGGATCTAGGTTGCGTGCTTCCTGTGAAAAGCTAATGCCTGATGACGTGAGGTGGAACAGTTTCATCCCAAAACCATCCACACCATCTCCCACCCCTGGTCCATGGAAAAATTGTCTTTGAAGAAACCGGTCCCTGGTGCCAAAAAGGTTGGGGGCCGCTATCTTAAACAATAAACATACAATTAACATATGAGCCAACAACTGAATTCCTAGGCACTTATCACAGAAAAAAATGGATACACAATAAAACCTACAGACAAATGTTTATAGCAACTTTATTTGTAACAGCCAAAACATGGAAACAACCCAGATGTCTTTAATAGGTGAATGGTTAAACAATCTGCGGTACACAGTTTCCATGGAACACTACTTAATAAAAAAGAAATGAACTACTGAAATACACAACAATCTAGATGAATCGTCAGGGAACTATGCTGAATGAAAAAAAGCAATATCCAAAGTATAATTCTATTTATATAACATTTTTGAAATAAATTTATAGAAATGGAGAACAGATTCATGGTTGCTGAGCAATGTGGAAGGAGACAGGAGAGGTGGGTGTGGCTGTAGAAGGGCAACGTAAGAGATCCCTGTGGTGATGGAAACGGTGTTTCTTGACTATAAGAAAGTCAATATCCTAGATATGACATTGCTCCACATTTAACAAGATACCACCACAAGGGGAAACTGATGAAGAGGGCAGAGGATTTCTATTATTTTTTATAACTGCTTGTGAATCTACAGTTGTCCCAAAATAAAGTGGATATTTTTAAGTGACTGAACTACACTGAAATGAAATGTAAACGTTTATCATCGTAAAATTATCCAAGTTTTTCTCAGAAGTCTAATAACACATGCATGGAAAACTATAAAAGTATAAATAATTCCAAAAAGTACCTTTTACATGGTACATGAAAATGTCTTCCGGGAAGAAAAGTGGTTGTATATTCATTTAATTATCAATAAATATTGTTTTCCATCTTCAATATTATTTCACACTGCAAAGTGCTGGCTTACAAAGTAAATGCAAACTAATTTATCAAAATTAATTTTAAATCTTGTACATTTCTTCAGAAGTTTGAAAAGAAAAAAGCAATTATGCTTTAAAAAATTTTAAACTTTAATATTTTAATGAGACTTGTAAAGATATAGGAAAAAATATGGAAAATTGGCATTCCTTTAGACACAGTAAATCCAAGAATTATGAATCTGGGACTGTAAAAAATTTTCTGCTGCTATATATTTACGATCAAACACAATCACCAAAATACTACTCAAATACAAAGATTACCATGATAACAAAAAGAGAAGATCCAAACAGGTGTTAGATAAATCCTCTCCAAGAAAAGTCTTCAAAAAGATAGTCTTTAAAAAGGTGAAAGAAGTCTGCATTTACACTCAGCTCACATATACATCTGTGTACTATACTATGTGAAAACAGATTACACACTGTCATAATCGGCCACCTAATGCCTCAGGGATATATAGGGTTCTCCCAGGGTTAATTTCAACCAGATTCTACAGTAAGAGTTATTTATCACAGCACAGTCCTCAGATCAAAATGCTATTACAAGAACTAGGTCCCTTCACTCAGAAAAATTATTTTTCTTTCCTTTCCTTTCTATCCTGCTTTAAAATCGCAATAATAAACTTTAAATCCTTTAGGTCTGAGAGTTTTGCAATAAAGCGTGGTACCAAGACATAACTCAATGTGCAGAAAATGAGGACTGCCACTGAAAATGTAATCTGCTCCAAGATAGATATATGGCACTTAAAAGATATTTTTAAAAATTGCCAGGTTGTGCATATGGCTTACTTTCAGTATTATTGGTATAGCACTTTAAATAACCATCTTGGAAAATTCACTGATTATTCTTGATTGATTGAGAATAGAAACGCACCTATACTGTGCATGGAACAATTGTTATTTCTCCCCCTAATAAACCTGCAATAAATGCCCTATTTCGTGTGACCAAAGGTGATTTCTAAGCCAATAGTTCTAAAGAGGTGGCAGCCATAGGGTAATTGATCAGGCACCATACCTTGCTCTTATTTCAAACTGCTTACTGAGATTTAGAAGTAATTAAAAAATAAACCAACGAGGGAGGGTAAAATTGTAGATTTAAATATAGAGTGAATCAAAGGGCGGATAACAAATAGAGAAGATGTGGGAAATGAAGGTGAGAGAGTAGAAAGAAACCCAAGGCAGGGAGAGATGCTGGGAGGGGAAGAGAAGCCAAGAGCAAGAAGTTGAAACAGAAAAAGCAAGAATCAGTTACCAGAAGGTAGGACAAGAAAGTGGAATAGAAGAACAAGGAACGCAGAGGTCCTATGACAGAAATGCAAATGTTCTCACCGTAAGTGTTTACCACTAATTTCAATTTGGGTTTTAAAATGAATTTTTTAAGGGACAGGGTCTCACTCTATTGCCCTGGCATGAGTGCAATTCTTCCGTTTCAATCTCCCAAAGTGCTGAGTTTACAGGCGTGAGCCACTACACCTGGCCATAAATAATTGTAATATAGAAAAAACTACAGTATCAATGGCAGATTTTTTCTAGGAATTTGGTATGTGTTTAAGATGATTTGATTATCAATACGGTTTTTAAAGTATAACGGTTTGTCACTTTAAATTTCAACCAAAGGGGAAAGATGGATGTAACTCCCAACACACTATTTTGTTTCCTCAGCACATATGCCATAAATGGCAACTGGAGGCCTTACTATTCAAACGTGTTGCATAACCCATCGGTACTCCATGTCAAATGCATCATATGACACATAGGCAGTACTATTTC
>NW_026652804.1:0-3351 GCF_009828535.3 Hylobates moloch
TTTTTTTTTTTTTTTTTTTTTTTTTTTTTTTTTGAGACAGAGTCTCACTCTGTCGCCCAGGCTGGAGTCCAGTGGTGTGATCTCCGCTAACTGCAAGCTCCACCTCCCGGGTTCACGCCATTCTCCTGCCTCCGCCTCCCCAGCAGCTGGGACTACAGGCGCCCGCCAGCACGCCTGGCTAATTTTTTTGTATTTTTAGTAGAGATGGAGTTTCACCGTGTTAGCCAGGATGGTCTCGATCTCCTGACCTTGTGATCCTCCCTCCTCAGCCTCCCAAAGTGCTGGGATTACAGACGTGAGCCACCCCGCCCGGCCCTATAATATTCTTAATGGGAGGGATTATGCCTATCACTTTCAAATATTTTGATTGAAATTTCCTGGGATTCTTTGAATCTGGGCATTGGTTTATCAGTTTTGGAACATTCTTAGTCATTATCTCCTTAAATAACATTACTTCTCCCTACTCTCTCTCCCCTATTTTTCTGTAATACCAATTACATCTATTTAGATCTTCTTACTCAGCGCTCCACGTCTTTTAACCTCTCTTTTATGTTCCCATGTCTTTGGTCTGTATTCTGGATAATTTCCTTTCAGCACTGTCTAAAAAACTGGCCTAAAATCGTATTTTTAATTTTGAATTTTTAATCCAGAGTCTGACCATTAAATTACACACTGGTTCTGCAATTCTCTTGCTTTGAAAAAAATTGATTTGAATGTAAAATATTTATATAATTAATAAGACTGTGAAAATCATTCTTTAGCCCATGGGGAACCTCCAGGCTAATATTCAGTGATCTGAAATTCTTACAATTGACTTGAGCCAGCTCATGAAAGATGAACACCCTTCACGTTCCTGTACATTTTCTTCTAGAATTTTGAGGGACAATTCCAATTACTTAAAAACTAAAATGTCAATTAATTTATGTAAATTTGACCTTTTTGAATAAGCATCCTATCCAAACACTGAATTTTAAAATCATTTCATAAGGCTACTATCAATAAGATCTCTATAAACATTGTGCCCATTTACGAAATGGCACATTTATGAAATCGGCACAATGTTTATAGAGATCCTACCGATAATAGTCTTAATTAAATGCTGTATAAGACAAATTGATCAGATATAATTTCAGCTTCTGTCTGTCAGATCGGGTAAGCCATTAAAGTGTCACATATTCATAGAAAAATTCACCAGAAGCCAAGATGGTATATAAACCAGGGATAGATGTTTTAGGAAGCGCTTCTCCATGAGTGTCACATTTTTGCACATCTTGTGAGCAAAAGGACTGGCTGCCTTTGTTCCAAGCTTACTTTTCAAATATGTTTGTAGAGCTAGCAGCCTTGAAAGAAAAATATAGCAGCAAATTTTGGTCATTTATACTCTAGTATGATAAATATATTGTGTCTCTTTGTGGCAAAGACCAGGCAAGTTTATTACCTTTCACAAAATTTTCAGGTTCCCTAATCATGATTCTCTCTTGTAATGTAATCCATTATGTGTGTAGGTATCTGCTGAAAATATTTTTATTGCCCTACAGCAATTGAGACTTAGACTATGGGTGGAAACGATGATATTCCAGATATTACTATTACTATACGTAATAAACTCTTTTGTCTCTGACCCAGGAGTTTCATGACTTCTGCCAGTATCCAGAACACTGTATCTGGTTAACTTTTTAGCTTGCATGTGGGGTAAAATCTTGAACTCCACAGATCTTGACAAATCACCACCGCCACAGCAATAATGGTAAAAATAATAATAACAATATTTATGAATAGAAAAGAAAGCATACCATGCCTGCCATCTTTCAAGGCATTTTAAGTATATTAATTTATCTTTACAATAAAACTATTAAGTTAATATTATTATACAGATGAGGAAATTGAGGCAGATATGTTAATTACTTTGCCAAAGATCAAATGGCTAATATATGATAGAAGTTAGATTCAAACATAGACCACAAATCTCCAGTCTATGACTTCAACCAACTTTGTATAGTTGCTTATTCAAGTAACCCTTTTACTATTGCATATCATAGACTATCTATGTCCATCTTATAATGCTAGTAAAAACATTGCCAACTAAAAACTGAACCAGGTCACTTAACTCCAAACTGCCATTTTCTTAAGAAGTGATTACTTTCAAACATTCTTGTTATCAATTACTTTTTCAGTCAGTATTTATATGCACATCAAACAAAATCCACTATATTTTAAGCAAAAGTAGACTTCTGATAGAATATGAGTTACATACAAATTTATTGAACATTTATAAAAAAAAAAGTCTACTTTAAAAAAAGTCTCTCAAAGATGTGCTGCAAAATATCTACCAAGGGTAATACCTCTTCTGCAGTCAGGAGGCCACATATGTCAGACTAACATCACTGCCACAATAAATCATCCTAACCAAGTAAGTAACTCTATGTTATGTCAAGATGGACAAGCACACCATGTTAGCCATAATCCAAATGGACAAAATGTATGTCCATGCCCTACCTTTCAAGCACTATGGAGTTAGAAGTGTGAGAACTCTGTTAACACTGTGCAGAAAAACCTCAACTATCCTAAACTATCCTTCATTAAAATAAATAGCAGAAGCAGGAGATTTTCTTCCTTCTCTTCGTTTCTGCTTTTCAAATCTTGTGTTAGTTTCTCTGTTTGGCTGAATCGAAATCAAATCCAGAACTCTAGTTACATGGGAATCTGAAAAATGATATTAAGCTTCTGGGTGCCACAGAAAAGAATCTATATTCAGAATCTGGGGGCATAGGAGCTGAGAACCATTCCAGCAAATTCTTCCTTGTGCATTGATTTTTAACATAGTAGAAATAAGATCTATTCCAAATAAACTGCACCATTCAAAAAATTTCAATGATATTCAACAGGTCTTTTTTTAAAAAAAAATTAAGTGGCTATTAAGCAGCAATAAAAAGTATTTCACTAAGATCTCTACTCATTTCATGATGCCATCCTGCTACTCCTAATTTGGAGAGTTAGGTTTGAAGCTACCTTTTGAGGCCATGAATGTAAATTGGAATGAATAAGACCGTGATTAGAGATTATGTATACCAGGTCCCTGAGGCAGGGATATTACCTGCCATGTTGTGGAAAGACTAGGAAAGAAAGAAGTATTATAGAAAATGGAATCTGGGGCCGGGCGTGGTGGCTCACCCTTGTAATCCCAGCACTTTGGGAGGCCAAGGCGGGCGGATCACGAGGTCAAGAGATCGAGACCACAGTGAAACCCCGTCTCTACTAAAAATACAAAAAAATTAGCCGGGCGTGGTGGAGGGCGCCTGTAGTCCCAGCTACTCGGAGAGGCTGAGGCAGGAGAATGGAGTGAACCTGGGA
>NW_026652804.1:3451-13214 GCF_009828535.3 Hylobates moloch
AAAAAAAAAAAAAAAAAAAAAAAACAAAGAAAATGGAATCTGGTGAGAAAATATGATTTATGATAAGAATCAGTACTATTTCAAATTGTTTTTTCTTTTTCCATTGGCAGTTGTATAGATCTAGAATAACGATTAGATTTAAAAGTCTGGGCCAGAGTTTTAAATAATGTGAATTGTCTATCTACTGAATACAACTGAATCTCTGTAACACTCTTGAAATTGTAGAACTCTTTAGGGTACTAAATGATGAAATGCTTTAAAAATGGTTACTGGGTAAACGTGGCCGAAAAATATCCTAAAATTATAGCATTCCTCAAGCTAAAAGACATCGACAATGAAATGCTGTAGTAGATAAATTTCTGGCACTGTTATATGGTGATTTTGTGGGTAGTGAAGAGAGAAATTAAGGGCATGGTACAATCTGTTCCTCAGAAGATTCATTGTGCAGTGCTCTCATGAGAATGACAAGGGAATAATTGAATGCATTTTGTGAAACAAAATATTGATGAATAAAGAAGGGACAACTCTTGGGCAAGAAACAGAGCCATGAAAGACAGGTAATTTTCAAACTTAGTTGAGTTTCTCGGTGAAATATAGGAGAGAATGAATGTGAGGAAACTCTGAAATTATAATTAGAGGGAAATCTATAACAATTACTTTTGCAAACACTTCTAAAAGTGACAGTGGGAAAGATTTTTAAACAAATAATTTTCAGGCCTATTGAAAAGATAATGGAGTGTGTAGTTCTCTCTTGGCACAAACAACAGCTCGCTCTGTCCAGAAAATTATAGGGCAAGCAGTACAGAACACTTGGGCTTCATTAAGAAGAACACAGCACACTGCTGACTGGGAAGCAAGTCACACAGGAACAGAAAGCGTGGAAAAGCACCCACATCTTGCTTATTTGCCACTTCATTCAAATATCATCATAAATGTTTTAAATTATTCTCTCATCTCATTCTCTGTAGGAAAAAAAATAGTTCTGTTTTTGTAATGAGTCCAGCTGTTCATGCAAGTTAAGAATAATGGGATAAGTGGGTATGCATATTTAAAGCTAACATACAAAGAAGTTATTTATGGTATAGCAACTGCAGAATGAAAGTCAAGAAAAATGGGATTTGTCTTGCTGAGCTTCCAGCCAAGCAGATCATGGCTGCATGTATGTCTACTTTTTATGTGATTCTGGCTAGTATTCTTAGGCTCTTCTAAGAATTACATAGTAAATTCACATATGGCATGCTGAACTTCTCAGTTGAAAGGCATTTGACTAAGCACATTATTGACTTAATATTATATTTTAGGTCTTGCATTTTTTACATATATTAAAAATTTAGGAACTTCGTTAAATATGAACCTCAACCTCTCAAAATACTAGAAATCAAAGAAATAAATTTACTCTCTAGGAGTTAAATCCTAAAGTCGAAAAAGGAAGTTTTAAAGTCACATAAAAGATAAAATATTTTCCAGGTCTGATGGACTAGAATATAAATTGATTACAAATTTTAACATTTCAAAATAGAAAATTTAAATTGGAAGTGTTTTTGGTCAGCCACAGAAATATAAAGTATTTAGTTCCTTAGAAACAAACATCTGTACTACACATCCAAGCTCTGCTAAAAAAAGAGACGGAGTTAGCAAACACATCAGACTATCCTGGTCCCTGAATATTGGCAATATCATTCCTATTGTCAGATGGTTGCATCAGGAAAAATAAGAAAGAAGAAGCCTAATTTAGATTATTATTCAATTCATCATATTCCTTTGTTCTGATTATTTACACATGAGAAAAATTCATCATTTGAACTTGGCTTCCCAACATTGAGATAATGTGCTGGATATATGGAGTAGAAATGTTCTTGCCTCTATAACAGTTCTTTGTTACTATAGATTAGTGTTAAGGTATTCTGGATTTTTACATATCAACTTCATACTTTGATTACTATGAGTCTACATCAATAGAAGAAACTGCCACTGGTCTACTAACAATGTCTTAGTTCTAAACCTGATATTGAATTTGGGCAAATTTAGCGAAATCACAAGTGGAATTCTGAGAGTTCTTCTGGAGGAAAGCTGCTAAATTTTTCTCCATTTCTGTATCATTGTATCAGGAAGACAAAAGTTATTCCTTATTTCCACAGGACATATTTTCTTGCACTGATTAACCACAATATAGTCACCGCCTGTTTTTACTTTCCCAGTGTATTTAATGCAGTTTATATTTGTTATCATCTCCTCTCAATTTTCTATGGATACTTTCTGGTCTGTGAGTAAACTGTAAGTTTCTCATGGTCAAAGACTACAGATTGTGCATTTATTTTTTACATTTCATAATAAACACAGCATTTTAAACCTAGTTTTTTAATTAAAATTTGATTGGTCACTGTTGATTCGATCATCTGTTTGTAAGTATAATTAAGCCTTCAATTAATGTCTACATATTTTAACAGCCATATATTTTTTCTCTAATATTTATGCTCTCACTCCTTTAGTCCTTTTAAAGTATTTTCTTAGCTCCTATGATATACCTCTCTTTTATTATGTTTTGACAAGCATTCTATCATTGTTCTTAAGGACAGTTTTGCTTCACATGCTGCATGCCCTGTGTGAATTACCAATGGTCTCCTTCTGAGATGACCACGACAATATTCTCTGAGTTATCATCTCTCTTGTGGACTGAAGGCCAGAAAGCAAAATAGCTGCTAAAGCAGTGCCTCTATGTGTACTATTTAGCCAGGCTTCTGTGACTGGGATGGGGATATAGGATCACATGGTAGAGACACAGTTGTATTTTAGGACCAGGTCAAATAAATGGAGAGATCAGTTCCTTCATAGCAAAGATAAAAGATGAAACTGAGAAAAAGAAAATAAACAAAAAATGTTGAAAACTATAACAAAGTAAAAAAAGGCAAATTTCCTGGTGGTTGATGTGATGGTTAATTTTATGTGTCAATTTGCTGTGCTAAAGAATGCCCAGATAGCTGGTAAACCATTATTTCTGGGTATGTCTATGAGGGCATTTCTGGAAGAGAGTAGCATTTGAATTTGTTGTGTGAGTAAAAATATTAGTAAAAAGCAATAGAATTTGGCAGAGCAATGTCTCACACCTGCAATCTCAGTGTTTTGGGAAGCCAAGGCAGGAGGATTGTTTGAGTTCAGCAGTTTGAAACCAGCCTGGGCAAGATGGTGAGGGCCCCATCTCTACAAAAAAAATAAATTAAAAGAAACAGACCACATGGGATCTATCTATCTATCAATGTATTGATCTATATATCTATATATTGATCTAAGATATAGCTACAAGATAGATATATAGACAGCCGATTAGATAGATGATAGATAGATAGATAGATAGGAGAACATTTATTATGGGAATTGGCTTATGTGATTAGGGAGGCCAAAGATATCCAATGGACAAGCTGAATAACCAGGAAAGTTAGTGTAAATCAGTCAGAACTTGAAGGCCTGACAACCAGAGGAATTGATTGAGTAACTTCTGGTCTAGTTCCAAAGGGCTATAATTCAGGGGCTCTGATGTCTGAAAGCAGGAAAAGATAAATGTCCTGGCTCAAGAAGAGAGAGAATTTAGTCTATCTCTATTCAGGCTCTTAAGGGTTTGGATAATGCTCACCAACCCTGATGAGGGCAAATCTTCTTTACGTAGTCTCTTGATTCAAACGCTTATCTCTTCTGAAAACACCCTCACAGACACACCCACAAATAATATTTCACCAGTTATCCAGGCATCTTTAACCTAATGAAATTGACACATGGAATCAACCATCACATATCCAACCCTTGTTAAGTTGGCACCCATATACATCTCCTTAAATCATACTTAATCTCTAAGTAAAGAGGATAACAAGGTCATAATTTTACCTACAATGGTACAACTGTTCTGTATATAACTGAGGAGAAACTAATTTATTTCTCAGAAGAGATGGTCAAGTTTTTAAGTGATATTTACTCTTCTGATACTCCAAAATTTAAATACTATGATGTAAAATGAACAATATGTAAATACTGATATAAATTTAATATATCATGGTATAAGATAAGGAATAAGAGAGAAAAAAAGCCAAATATTTGCTTAAATATGTTTATATATACACAATTGTATTTGTAACAAAATAAGGACATACCCATGAAATATTACAATTCTGGATTCTGTAATGCATCATATGGTCTTATCTGATCCCCCCGAATCCTCAGTTGTGTTAATTAGCTGGTATTTTTAAGTACCTTCCACTAGTATCCATTCTGTATTCTCCTTTCCTTCAGAAAGAACTTTACCTCATTATGGTTCTTTATTTAGCAAAGTCACCCAAACTTTTATTACTGAAGGGTTTGGGACATTCATAGTCCTGCCTGGCCTGGGTTTTTTTATATTGACTTTAATCATACGGCAGAGTAATACTAAAACACACCCAAAAAGGATCTCTTGTATTCCAGACATACTTTTTCTTACGTTCGTTGTGGAGTAGAAGTCCAATTTCCCCTTGAACGTTCAGATCAATCAGTACAGCTAACACCTTAATTCCCTTCTTGGCCAATTGACTCATAAGCATAAGGAGTCTGAAATGATCAGATGGCAGTGTTAACATCCATTTCAATGGAATCATTGTTGTGTTTCCTGATGGAAATATTTCTCCCTCTGGATCTAGACCTCTAGGCCAGGAGAGCATAAACCTGTGGGAAGAAGAAGCCAAAGTTTTGCTAGTGGGTCAGTAGAGGTAATGTTGAAAAGCACCACTTCATTTTTAGCCCTTGATTCCAGGGACACATGAATCCTGGCTACTGGAAAAAGAGTAGCATGTAGTGGACAGTGATTCAGAACATCTACAGTCTTCTGTAGAACCTTGTCTCACTCTTGCAAGGTGTTGCCACCTGGGTGACATTGTAACTGAGTTTTCGAAATGCTGTTCCACCCTTCTTTCAAACTATATTCTTATGGATGGTGGAGAACATGGTTACACTAGTGACTCCCTGAGCATGGGCCCTCTGTCACACTTCTTTTGCTGTGAAATGAGCTCGTTGATCAGAAGCAATGCTGCATGAAATGACATGACAGTGAATAAGGCATTCTGTAAGGCTATGGATGGTATTTTTGGCAAAAAGCATTGCATACAATTAAGACAAATTTATATCCAGAGTAAGTGTCTATTCCAGTGATGAGTCGAATGCAGAGTAAGTGTCTATTCAAGCGATAAAGTGTCTGCCCCTTCCCGGATGAATATGGTTCAATGTATTTAACCTGGCACCAGCTCCAATGTAATCAGTCAGTATAAAATGGTGCCATATGAGGGGTTCAATGTTGGTCTCAGTGGCTGGCAAACTGGGCCCTCAAAGCTGGTCACAGCCAGGTCAGCCTTGGTGAGTGGAAGTTCATATTGCCGAATCCATGGAAGTTCATATTGCCAAATCCATGCATAACCACCATTTCTGCCACTTTGCCTACTTTGTTTATGATCCCATTAGACAATGACAGAAGGGACTGGGGAAAAAGGCGACTAGTATCTACATAACAGGCCCTTCTACTCACTTGATTATTAAAATCCTACTCTGCTGAGGACATCCTTTGGTGAGCATTCGTGGACGTGGACTCAGGTATCTTCATGATTTTTCCCAGTCATAGTGCTCTATCCACATACCTCTTTCCCTAATTTCCTTGTCACAAATTTTCCAATTAGGTTCCCTCAAAAGTCTTTGACCATCTAGCTGCACCATTGGCTACAATCCATGAATTGGTATATAATCACAATCTGGCCATTTCTCCTTCCAAACAAAGTCCACGACCAGTTGTACTGTCCAAATTTCTCCCCATGGAGATGATTTTTCTTCACCACCGTACTTCAAGGATGTCCCACAGGGGGCTGTAATGCTGTATGTAGCTGTGCCTAGGTCTTCTCTTCCTCTGTCAGGTGATTGAACTAATTCTCCGTGAGCCTAGGAGAGAGAAGGCAGTGTAGCAGAAGTGGGGACTGTGGACATATAGGTTACTTCCTAATGTAATTTACTTGTGCTTGGAGAGCCAGCTCCGGCCTAATCATGTATATCCCACTTTTTTTTGATGATGGAGTGTTGCTGTGCATGCCCACATTTACGGCTTCGTGGGTCAGGTAATAACCAGTCCATGACAGGCAGCTCAGGTCACATGATAAGTTGATGGCCCATGATCAATTTTTTGGTTTCTACTATGGCACAGTAGGAGGCCAAGAGCTGCCTCTCAAAAGGTGAATAGTTATCCGAGGATGGCAGGGCCTTGCTCCAAAATCCTAAGGACCTGCACATTAACTTACCCTTGGGGGTCTGCTACAGGCACCTAACAGCATCCCTATCTGCCACTGACACTGCAAGCACCATTGGATCTGCTAGATCATATGGCTCAATGGCAAAGCATCTTGCAAAGCAACTTGTACCTGTTGTAGTGCCTTCACTTGTTCTGAACCACATTCAAAACTAGTAACTCACTTGGTAAACTGGCTGAAGTAATACACTCAAATGAAGGATATGTTTCATCCAAAATCCAAATAGGCTCACAGCATTGGATCTCTTTCTTGGCTGTAGGAGGGGCCAGATGCAACAACGTATCCCTCATTTTAGAGAATGATATCGATATGTCCATACCACTAGGACCCTAGAAATTTCACCGAAATAGAAGATCCTGGATTTTATTTGGATTTACTTTCTACACTTTGACTTCAAATACATATGCAGTGAGTCTAGAGTCATTGCTACTTCTCAGTCGCTAGGTCCAATCAGCATAATGTCATCAAAGTAGTAGACCAGCATGATATATTGTGGAAAGAAAAGGCAATCAAGATCCCTGTGGATGAAATTATGGTACATGACAGGAGAGTTGACATACCCCTGAGGTAGGGGAACAGTGAAGGTGGATTTCTGGCCTTCTCACCTGAAAGCAACTACTTCTGGTAGACTTTATTGACAGGTATGGAGGAAAAAAACCCAACAAAACATTTTCCAGATTAATGCTACATACCAGGTACCCGGGAATATGTTAAACTAGTTAAACTACATCTGGTACAGAAGCTTCAGCTGGAGTCTTCACTCCATGTGGTTAAGCTTACAATAATCCACTGTCATTTTCTAATATCCTTCTGTACTCTGCACAGGTCAAAGAGAATAGTTAAATGGGGATGTGGTGGGAAATAGCATTCTTTCATCTTTCGAGTTTTTGATGGTGGCACTAATCTCTGCAGTTCCTTCAGGAATGTGGTATTACTGTTTCACTAGGTAGAGGCAGTTCTAATGCTTATCATTTGGCATTTCTCACCATAATAACCTCACCTCATAGGTCAGGGAACCAATGTGGGGATTCTTCCAGCTGTAAAGTATATATATTCCAGTTGTGCACCTGGAACTGGGAAAATAACCACAGGCTGGGTTTGGGGTCCCACTGGACACACTGCGAAATGGTCCTGAGATAAAAACTCCATTGATCCCCTGACCTTCATAAGGTTCTACTCTGATTAGTAGACCACAGTGACATTCTGTGTCTCCTGGAATTAATGCCAGTTAAGAGCCAGTGTTGGTGGTCCCTGAAGTCTGATTATTTCATTTCCCCAATGCACAGTTATCTTGGCAAAAGGATGTAGGTCCCTTTGGGGAAGGCTGGGTATAATATTAACAATGTAAATTTTTGGCAGTATTTGAGAGTCCTTCCTCAAGGGGACGTGGCCCCCTATTTATTCACAGGGCTTGGGGGTCTTAATTGACTTAAGTATGGGAATTTGAGTGGATTTGAGGAGCCATAACCCTATGGTTTTATGCTTTAAGTTATATTTTTGTTCTTTTGGCTTGGAAAATTATCTGCTTATACAGAACAAGTAAGAGTTTAGTGAGCATCCTAGCAATTTTATTCCTAGGAACACCAGAGGTCTGCAAGGGTCTGAATATTCTGATTGCTGCTTTGACTGTGCTGTCCATTATCATAGCTGTGCACATCTTGCCAGCTGGCTTCTGCCACCCTAGGAACCAATTACTCTCATTGCACTTAGATTTTCCAGTTGAGTGTCTATGGTTCCCACTGTAAGGTCTGACCTATAGAGAAGAGGAATCACTGAGATTTTCAAAGATATTGGGGCTTCCCTCATGAATTTATTTCTCAAAATATTGTTGAAAGATAGAACTTCTGAACCCACCTAGTGTGAATGAGTAGGTCTTAAATGATATATCCTCTCTAACATTCCATTCTCTTTAAATCTGCACCATTTCCTCTACATAAAACCAAGGGAGAGCAGGCATTTCCAATTCACTCACAGTGATGTGCTTTTTAATCCATGTTTTAGCCAGTCAACCAACCAAACAGTTAAAGACCTTTCTAACTCCTTGAGTGCAGCATTAAATACAGCATCTCTGCTACTGGGCATATATTAATAAATTTGGCCTGATTCAGCTTAAGGTCCTTCCACCTTTATTCTATGGCTTTGATATCCATTTCCACACATATTCTCTGGATTTCTGCTGGTAAAAATTAGAAAACTCAAGTAGTTCTTTTGGAGAGTAGCATAGCTCCTCATGTGTCGTACTTTGTGCCTCACTTCTAGGGGCCTGCTGGGGCATGAGTCTAGTTATAATTATAGAAGAGGGAAGGTAGGGTTGGGTCCTCAGGAGAATCAGCAGGGATTTGCATGACCACTGTTTCAGGGAAGACCACAACCTTTTCCTCAGGCAATACAAGCTGAATTCCCTCATAAGGAAAAGGAAAGTCTTATTTCAATATGGTAGGGATGCTGCTGCAACTGGAGATAGGAAGGCTGCTTTTGCTGGGGTTAGAAAGCCTGCTTCTACTAGCGGTGGAGAGACCACTGCCACTGCCAAAGAAGGCTCATCAGAATTCAGATGCTAAATATTCCCAGCTTCATTAAAGTATCTCTACATGTCCCATCTCAACTTGTAGGATCCCATGCTTTCCTAATCCATGTTGTCACCTTATCAGAAAACACCCAGTAAGGCTGGGAGTTCAACTTGCGTTGTAATTCAGCCAATCACAGGATGAGGTCCTACATTTGATTTTCAGCACTTGCAGCCCTCCAGCAGTAGGAGATAATGCTCTTTCTCAGGGCATACCTAGAAGCTCTTAAGTCATTGATGTGGCTCTTGAGTTTGTAATTCAAATCACTGAACTTATTTTTCTCTTTCATTACTTTGTCCAGTGACATTAGGAACAAGCAATCAGTGTCATTATATTTCTTAAATTTCCAAAATGTTAGCAAGTGTCATATACATAATTGCTTACCTCCTTGCTTATTGTAAGTGCTTAATTAAGAGTATCCAATGCACGTATTTTGCATATTACACCATGGACTATCAGTGCTCTCTTTACTACTAGAAATAGAGTCATTAATATCTTTAAATATAATCAGAGTAGAGATCCAATTCTAGAACCCCCTAAATAATTCAGAAAACTCATTCTTAAAATTATATTCCTCTAGAACCAATTTCAGTATCAAAATCTGTGCAACTCTGGCCGGGCACGGTGGCTCACGCTTGTAATCCCAGCACTCTGGGAGGCCAAGGCAGGTGGATCACGAGGTCAGGAGATCGAGACCACGGTGAAACTCTGTCTCTACTAAAAATACAAAAAAAAATTAGCTGGGCATAGTGGCGGGCACCTGTAGTCCCAGCTACTCGGAGAGGCTGAGGCAGGAGAATGGCGTGAACCCGGGAGGTGGAGCTTGCAGTGAGCCGAGATTGCGCCACTGCACTCCAGCCTGGGCGACAGAGCAAGACTCCATCTCAAAAA
>NW_026652804.1:13314-15127 GCF_009828535.3 Hylobates moloch
AAAAAAAAAAAAAAAAAAAAAAAAAAATATCTGTGCAACTCAGGGTTATCCAGAGAAATTGAACAAATAGAAAATAAATATAGACAGACATATAGGTAGATGATGAGATATGTGGACATTTATGAAGAAATTGGCTCACATGATTAATGAAGCAAAGAAGTTCTATGTTATGTAGTCTGCAAGCTGGAGAATCAGCAGAGCTGCTCATGTAATTCACTCTGAATCTGAAGGCCTGAGAATAAGGAGAGCTGATGCTGTAACTTCTACTTTGAAGCCAAAGGCCTGAGAACTGGTGAGTGTGGTGGAGGACCAGGGAAGTGAGGCTGGCATAAATTATAGAATCTGGAGTCTGAAGGCCAGAGAACCAGGAGCTTCAAAGGGCAGAAGAAAATGTTCCAGCTCAAAAAGAAAATGTTCCAGCTCAAAAAATGTTCCTCCTCCACATTTTTGCTCTGTTCAGGTCATTAAGGAATCGAGTGATGTCCACCCACATTGGTGGACAAGAAAGGAAACCTTCTTTACTCAGTCTGAAGTGGGTGGATCACGAGGTCAGAGTTTGAGGCCAGCCTGACCAACATAGTGAAACCCTGTCTCTAATAAAAATACAAAAAATTAGCTGGATATGGTGGTGGGCACCTGTAATCCTAGCTACTTGGGAGGCTGAGGCAGCAGAATCTCTGGAACCCGGGAGGCTGGGGTTGCAGTGAGCTGAGATCATGCCATTGCACTCCAGCCCACACACACACACATACACACACACAAACACACACACAACTCTTCTAAAAATACCTTCCCAGACATACCCAGAAATAATGTTCAGTGAGCTGTCTGAGCATCTCTTAGCCCATTTAAGTTGATACATAGAATTAACCATTGCATTCACTCTTACCAATACAGGTTAGCATCATCCAGTCTATTGAGGGCCTAAATAAAACAAAAAGCCAGAGGAAGGTAGAATTCACTTTCTCTGGCTTGAGTTGGGACATCCATTTTCTCCTGCATTTTGGCATCAGCACTCCTGGAAATCCAGTCTTCATACTCCAACTGGAGCTTACACAGTCAATCTCCTTTTTGGAACTTGGACCAGAATTTACACCACTGGCTCCCATTGCATCATTGTTTTTTAGTTTGGTACCCCAAATTGCTGGAGATGTATACACACACACACACACACACACACACACACACGTATCCTAATATCCTAATGGTTCTGTTTCTCTGGAGAACTCTGTAGTTCGGATACCTAGAAATTAATTTAAAATGTAACTGTACTTATAGAAGGATGACATCAGCAGGGTTTTTAAAGAAAGAAAAAAAGTCAGTCATGTGCTATGTGATTTTTGCAACTGAGTTGTAAGAGATCTGTATTCGTCTGTTTTCATGCTGCTGATAAAGACATACCCAAGACTGGGTAATTTATAAATAAAAAGAGGTTTAATGGACTCACAGAGGATTAATGGCCTCTATGTGGCTGGGGAGGCCTCACAATTATGGCAGAAGTTGAAAAGCACATCTTACGTGGTGAAAGATAAGAGAGAAAATGAGATCAAGTCAAAGGGGTTTCCCCTTATAAAACCATCAGATCTTGTGAGACTTATTCACTACCATGAGAACAGTATGAACAAAACTGCACCGATGATTCAATTATCTCCCACCAGCTCCTTCCGACAACACATGGGATTATAGGCGCTACAATTCAAGATGAGATTTTGATGGGGACACAGCCAAACCATATCAAGCTCCTTTTATATTTGGGATATTAACCCTTTAAGAAATATATGGTTTGCTGATATTTTCCTTATTCTATAGATTC
>NW_026652804.1:15137-17937 GCF_009828535.3 Hylobates moloch
GTCATCATGGTTTTTCATATAATAGTGCTCAACCCTAGCCAAAATTTTAAATTAACTGAGAAGTTTTTTAAAAAATGGGCAAATCAGAATCTTGAGGGACAAGGGGCTATGAAAAAATTTAAAAGCTCTCCAAGTAATTTTTCTGTACAGCTGTGTTTATATGCGTTCATGGGCTCTCTGTAATCTCTTTCTTTTTTGAAGACCTCTGCTTGCTAGCCTATAGCTTTCAGTTTAGGCATAAAATTAAATGAATATTCCATCAGTTTTTCACATCATATAGTAAGTATAATTGACAATGTTAAATCTTATGTAACAAAGTACTCATTCTTATAATTTTGTTAATCTAATCAATTAATTAAAATTGCTGTCTTACTCTTTGTACCCCACAGACTTGTAATTAATTATGAACTGTGAATGTGTATATAGCTGTAGATAATAGATACAGATATAATTGTCATCTTCAGCCCACGCTTTTAGTCAAATATTTTTAAAAGTTACTTAATATTTAAAAGTTATTTATAGTAATATGTTTTGCTAATATTTGCCTGAGTAAAATATGATCAATTTAAATAATAAGGTAAGAATTATCAAGAGATTGGAATTTACATTTCAGCAAACTTACAGCCAGCAAAACGCTAAACACATCAACAGCATTCAACTAGTTTCCCTGATATTAGTCAATTTATAGTCCAGGCTTTCTCAAAATCATTTAAATGAAAGCATGCTATAAATGGAAGCATTTGTGTCACCCTTTCTCTGAAAGATTCAAAAGGGAGAAACTGAGGTTTCAAAGGTTTTCTATGGT
Source organism: Hylobates moloch (assembly GCF_009828535.3). Lineage (NCBI taxonomy): Eukaryota > Metazoa > Chordata > Mammalia > Primates > Hylobatidae > Hylobates > Hylobates moloch. The sequence continues at coordinate 15,943 of NW_026652804.1, forward strand.
GTTTTGTCCGATCTTTAAAATGTAAAACCAAGGAAATTGCTGGTAGAACAGTAAGGCTCAAATCTTACAGTATACTGTAAAGATGGTTGCATTGCCAGTTTGAAAAGGCTTAATATTCTCAAACCCATCATCAATATTAACTCTGGGAAGTTTTCAGACGTAGATAGGAAAATAGAAAAATGGAAAACAAATATAAGTGGTAAAAAATATTGTGGAATCCCTCAGATATCCCTTGAGAGACTGTAGAATTATATCCAATTTTCTTGGTTTAGAAAATCAGGGATATGGGTATGCCTAAAATTAATTTCCTCCATCTATTAACAATTGATATATTAGAAATCAATTGAGCTTCATTTACCTGGAAAATTCACTCCTGTAGAACACCTTATTCTCTTAATAGCTTGAAATTTTGTAACATTTCTTCTATTAGTCAATAACAATTTCTAAATCACTTCTTAAGATGTAGAATAATCAGAAGATGTAAACTAATAATTGAAGTATACCAGTTTTAAACTGTCCATGGACTTACTGTTTGAAACTAGTTTTATTTCCAAAGTAAAATACACATGGAAATTCCAGATAAATGGAAAAATGAAACAGTTTTAAAGGTCACCATGCCTACCACTTAAATCAGGCTGTCTACAACCACAGTTTATAGAATGTTTTCATAAGAGGTAGATACAGAGGTCACCCTAAGCTGTATCCGAAAATCCCATCCATTCCGGAAAACTGAATCTGTACACCAGGAGACAAATGTCTATAATTCTATAATTCTTGTTTTGTTAACTTTTTCTCACACTGATCATTGCATTTATCTTTCAGTATTCTGGTATACTATGTAGTAATTGTATTGAGCTTCATGACACTTGTGAGTAACCTTAGGAAGTGTTGAAGGTAGAGTATCTTACTGAAAATCATGTTTTGCTTTCTGAAAGTCAATATATTAGACATGACTTTTTTGACTAAGAGCGCGAACAACTTCAAACTAGTTGAAACACACAAAGAATTTAGGGAAAGGATTGAAGATGTCTCATTCAATTGCAATTAAGCATTAAAACTCCTGACCTCAGGCTGGGAGCAGTGGCTCAGGCCTGTAATCTCAGCACTTTGGGAGGCCAAGGTGGATCACCGAAGGCCAGAAGTTTGAGAGAAGCCTGAGCAACATATTGAGACCCTATCTCTAAAAAATTGTTTTAATTAGCTGGATGTGGTGGCAGGCACCTGTAGTCCCAGCTACTTGAGAGGCTGAAGTGGGAGGATACCTGGACCCCAGGTGTTTGAGGCTGAAGTGAGCTGTGATCCTGGCACTGTTACTCCCAAGTGGGGCATACAAGTAAGACCCTGTCCCTAAGAAACAAAAACAAAGAAAAACAAAAAAACTTACTGATCTCGGAAATGTTAGGAATTAGGCTATGGACTCTATTCATGTGATGAAATAACAAGACTCGTTGCCTTTGTAGCTGAGTTCAAATTCTGGAGTAAAATAATCTGATAGGGACAATTTGATCCAATCAGCTGTATTATCTTGAGTAAAAAATACAAGCACAATCGCTGGGTCACCCCTCATCAGTGGAGCGAGCAAAGGTTCTGCATACACTTCAAAACATTGGCTGTTACAATCAAATAATGTTTTTCTACTTTGAAAAATTACAAAAATGAAAATGAAATTTAAAAGTATGTAAAAAATGAGGAAAAAGTAGACATTCTCAATACTAATATAATTATATTTCCTGATTGACACAAATCAACTACATAAGGATGTTATAATTTATTATTGAATTGTCAGTATTTATGTGTCTGTATAATTTATGTATGTATGTATGTATGTATGTACTTTGATACGGAATCTCACTCTGCCTCCAGGCTGGAGTGCAGTGCTGTGATCTCGTCTCACTGCAACTTTCGCCTCCCAGCTTCAAGCGATTCTCCTGCCTCAGTCTCCCGATAACTGGGACTACAGGTGCATGCCACCATGCCTGGCTATTTTTTTTTTTT
>NW_026652804.1:18037-18634 GCF_009828535.3 Hylobates moloch
TTTTTTTTTTTTTTTTGTATTTTTAGTAGAGACGGGGTTTCACCACGTTGGCAGGTGGGTCTCGAACTCCTGTCCTCAAGTGATCCTCTTGCCTTGGCCTCCCAAAGTGCTGGGATTACAGGCATAAACCACCGTGCCTGGCTTGCATAATGTTTTTAACATAAAAATAAATACAAACTATCATGAAGGAAATCAAAGAACGCATGTACATTAAAGATTTTGTTATATACATTTCTATTATCAAAGTTACTTGCACTTAGCTTACGCTGGGATGACAGGCCATTTACATTCACAATTGCCTCTATCAGCCCAGTCTCTCAAGAAGTATGCAGGATACTGGTGGCCCAGGCAAGTGGAGTCATGATTTGGACATGGGGTCCTACAGGGCAAAATTGGAACCGTGTTGCCTGTTCTATAGAATCCAGGAATGGAAAGAGACTAAAACTTAATGTTAGACAGAAATTTTCTGGCAAGGAATATTCCAGGAAAATTACTATCGACATGTCCAAATGACAGGAACATGGCCAAAACAAGGTTAGAAGAAGAAACAGCCGGGCGCAGTGGCTCACGCTTGTAATCCCAGCACTTTGGGAGGCC
>NW_026652804.1:18734-19680 GCF_009828535.3 Hylobates moloch
TTGCAGTGAGCCGAGATCGCGCCACTGCACTCCAGCCTGGGCGACAGAGCCAGACTCTGTGTCAAAAAAGAAAAAAAGAAGAAACAGAACTGGAATGGAATTGAAACATGTGTTATAAATAACGAAAATAGAGTCTGTATTGAGGACTAAGAATGAAACTAGAATGAAACTAGAGTATCTACCTGTCTTCATTACCCACTAGCCTCATAATATATGCTGGGTAACACTAACATCAGGTAAAGTAAGTAAGATGAAGCAAAAGTTATGAGAAGTGAATGTAATTTTATTTGAGTCATAAAGTAGCAGAAAATAGTGACCAAATAATTAGCCAAGATTTGAGTAAACAGAAGTAGCAACCAAGATTTCATGATGTAGTCTCGTATGTTTTCAAAAACTAGAGTTTCCCATTTACCCTCACTATTAATTTATACCACTAATGTATATTCTGCATATTACTGTTTATTCAGAGGTTACAATTAGGATACATTTTATGCCATATGAGAAATTTTCATACTGGAACAATGATCACATGTAATATAACATAAACTTAACTGATTGGCATATTTCACAATAGTACACTACTACTTATTGAAAGCACGATTTTATAATTTCACTTTCTGCTAAGTGAATAAAATTAGTTTTATTCATTATTAATGGCTTGTCATTAAGCATACAATATTACAATTTCCATAGTATCAAACTTCATCTCTTAGTGGTTTAAAATTGATGAAGCTACCGCTAATACTTTAATAACAGTAGGACTAAAACCTTAGATAATAATTTATGTGTTTTGAGCACACTATAGACAAACTATTATAAAACTTTAAAAACGTGTGCTTGATTGCATATTCACTGATCTCCTGTGTTGCTCACACTTACTTAATGATTGCTTTCTCCATTCGTCTATGATATTCTTTTTTTTTTTTTTTTTTTTTTTTTTTTTTTT
>NW_026652804.1:19780-23131 GCF_009828535.3 Hylobates moloch
TTTTTTTTTTTTTTTTTTTTTTTTTTTTTTTTTGAGACAGAGTCTCACTCTGTCGCCCAGGCTGGAGTCCAGTGGTGTGATCTCCGCTAACTGCAAGCTCCACCTCCCGGGTTCACGCCATTCTCCTGCCTCCGCCTCCCCAGCAGCTGGGACTACAGGCGCCCGCCAGCACGCCTGGCTAATTTTTTTGTATTTTTAGTAGAGATGGAGTTTCACCGTGTTAGCCAGGATGGTCTCGATCTCCTGACCTTGTGATCCTCCCTCCTCAGCCTCCCAAAGTGCTGGGATTACAGACGTGAGCCACCCCGCCCGGCCCTATAATATTCTTAATGGGAGGGATTATGCCTATCACTTTCAAATATTTTGATTGAAATTTCCTGGGATTCTTTGAATCTGGGCATTGGTTTATCAGTTTTGGAACATTCTTAGTCATTATCTCCTTAAATAACATTACTTCTCCCTACTCTCTCTCCCCTATTTTTCTGTAATACCAATTACATCTATTTAGATCTTCTTACTCAGCGCTCCACGTCTTTTAACCTCTCTTTTATGTTCCCATGTCTTTGGTCTGTATTCTGGATAATTTCCTTTCAGCACTGTCTAAAAAACTGGCCTAAAATCGTATTTTTAATTTTGAATTTTTAATCCAGAGTCTGACCATTAAATTACACACTGGTTCTGCAATTCTCTTGCTTTGAAAAAAATTGATTTGAATGTAAAATATTTATATAATTAATAAGACTGTGAAAATCATTCTTTAGCCCATGGGGAACCTCCAGGCTAATATTCAGTGATCTGAAATTCTTACAATTGACTTGAGCCAGCTCATGAAAGATGAACACCCTTCACGTTCCTGTACATTTTCTTCTAGAATTTTGAGGGACAATTCCAATTACTTAAAAACTAAAATGTCAATTAATTTATGTAAATTTGACCTTTTTGAATAAGCATCCTATCCAAACACTGAATTTTAAAATCATTTCATAAGGCTACTATCAATAAGATCTCTATAAACATTGTGCCCATTTACGAAATGGCACATTTATGAAATCGGCACAATGTTTATAGAGATCCTACCGATAATAGTCTTAATTAAATGCTGTATAAGACAAATTGATCAGATATAATTTCAGCTTCTGTCTGTCAGATCGGGTAAGCCATTAAAGTGTCACATATTCATAGAAAAATTCACCAGAAGCCAAGATGGTATATAAACCAGGGATAGATGTTTTAGGAAGCGCTTCTCCATGAGTGTCACATTTTTGCACATCTTGTGAGCAAAAGGACTGGCTGCCTTTGTTCCAAGCTTACTTTTCAAATATGTTTGTAGAGCTAGCAGCCTTGAAAGAAAAATATAGCAGCAAATTTTGGTCATTTATACTCTAGTATGATAAATATATTGTGTCTCTTTGTGGCAAAGACCAGGCAAGTTTATTACCTTTCACAAAATTTTCAGGTTCCCTAATCATGATTCTCTCTTGTAATGTAATCCATTATGTGTGTAGGTATCTGCTGAAAATATTTTTATTGCCCTACAGCAATTGAGACTTAGACTATGGGTGGAAACGATGATATTCCAGATATTACTATTACTATACGTAATAAACTCTTTTGTCTCTGACCCAGGAGTTTCATGACTTCTGCCAGTATCCAGAACACTGTATCTGGTTAACTTTTTAGCTTGCATGTGGGGTAAAATCTTGAACTCCACAGATCTTGACAAATCACCACCGCCACAGCAATAATGGTAAAAATAATAATAACAATATTTATGAATAGAAAAGAAAGCATACCATGCCTGCCATCTTTCAAGGCATTTTAAGTATATTAATTTATCTTTACAATAAAACTATTAAGTTAATATTATTATACAGATGAGGAAATTGAGGCAGATATGTTAATTACTTTGCCAAAGATCAAATGGCTAATATATGATAGAAGTTAGATTCAAACATAGACCACAAATCTCCAGTCTATGACTTCAACCAACTTTGTATAGTTGCTTATTCAAGTAACCCTTTTACTATTGCATATCATAGACTATCTATGTCCATCTTATAATGCTAGTAAAAACATTGCCAACTAAAAACTGAACCAGGTCACTTAACTCCAAACTGCCATTTTCTTAAGAAGTGATTACTTTCAAACATTCTTGTTATCAATTACTTTTTCAGTCAGTATTTATATGCACATCAAACAAAATCCACTATATTTTAAGCAAAAGTAGACTTCTGATAGAATATGAGTTACATACAAATTTATTGAACATTTATAAAAAAAAAAGTCTACTTTAAAAAAAGTCTCTCAAAGATGTGCTGCAAAATATCTACCAAGGGTAATACCTCTTCTGCAGTCAGGAGGCCACATATGTCAGACTAACATCACTGCCACAATAAATCATCCTAACCAAGTAAGTAACTCTATGTTATGTCAAGATGGACAAGCACACCATGTTAGCCATAATCCAAATGGACAAAATGTATGTCCATGCCCTACCTTTCAAGCACTATGGAGTTAGAAGTGTGAGAACTCTGTTAACACTGTGCAGAAAAACCTCAACTATCCTAAACTATCCTTCATTAAAATAAATAGCAGAAGCAGGAGATTTTCTTCCTTCTCTTCGTTTCTGCTTTTCAAATCTTGTGTTAGTTTCTCTGTTTGGCTGAATCGAAATCAAATCCAGAACTCTAGTTACATGGGAATCTGAAAAATGATATTAAGCTTCTGGGTGCCACAGAAAAGAATCTATATTCAGAATCTGGGGGCATAGGAGCTGAGAACCATTCCAGCAAATTCTTCCTTGTGCATTGATTTTTAACATAGTAGAAATAAGATCTATTCCAAATAAACTGCACCATTCAAAAAATTTCAATGATATTCAACAGGTCTTTTTTTAAAAAAAAATTAAGTGGCTATTAAGCAGCAATAAAAAGTATTTCACTAAGATCTCTACTCATTTCATGATGCCATCCTGCTACTCCTAATTTGGAGAGTTAGGTTTGAAGCTACCTTTTGAGGCCATGAATGTAAATTGGAATGAATAAGACCGTGATTAGAGATTATGTATACCAGGTCCCTGAGGCAGGGATATTACCTGCCATGTTGTGGAAAGACTAGGAAAGAAAGAAGTATTATAGAAAATGGAATCTGGGGCCGGGCGTGGTGGCTCACCCTTGTAATCCCAGCACTTTGGGAGGCCAAGGCGGGCGGATCACGAGGTCAAGAGATCGAGACCACAGTGAAACCCCGTCTCTACTAAAAATACAAAAAAATTAGCCGGGCGTGGTGGAGGGCGCCTGTAGTCCCAGCTACTCGGAGAGGCTGAGGCAGGAGAATGGAGTGAACCTGGGA
>NW_026652805.1:0-23119 GCF_009828535.3 Hylobates moloch
TTACCAGAAGTCAGAATACTGAGTCAGAAGAATATGAACGTTTTTCAATTCTTGAAACTTTCTGACAGATTGTATTCTGATAGAATTGTAATTTAAGAATGATTAAGGCTGTTTAGTTTGGGGATTTTCTACCTGCTTCCCCTCTTTCATTCATAGGTTACTGTGGCAGATGCCACGTAAAATAATTATTTGAGGGGTGTAATAGATTTGGAGCAGGTAAGCATTATAGCAGAGTAGGTAGGGTTCCTTTAACTTTTTGTTAGAAAACCATAATTGAAGGAAAATAACCCTTATTTTGACATAGGAAGGCAAGCTTTAATGCTTTTTCATCTTAATTTTTAAAAAACCAGAATGTTATAAGAAGCCCAACAATTTATTTTAAAATACAGTGTCCAGTATTAGACTAGTAGTCTCTTTTTTAAAATAAAAACTAATATAGAGAGCTTTTCCTCTTTTATAGTATTGTGGTTTGGAGTGAACAGCTCTTATGCTGCATGTAGAAGTCAGTATATGAATTATTTTATAATTTGAAAAAGTATCTTAGAATAACAGTGGTTTGCTGAGTAGATTGTAAATTAGGCACAGCTTTAGTCTTCACAATTCTAATAAAAGCTAATGGTAAAAATAAAATTTAATAGATGCTTTAAAAATCAACTGCTAGGATATTAGTTGTGTCAAGCAATGCATGCATTTAGCAAACAGTTATTAAACATCTGTGCTAGTAACTTGGTTAGACATCAGTGATTAGTATTTTTTTATGGAAAGATAGTTAACGCAGTATGATGTGACATGAAAGGGGGAGAAATTAAATTCTTGGAGTTTTCTGAAAAAAGCAAGTTGACATTTGCATAAAGTGTTGAAGGATGTGTAAGATGCCAAGTCAGAGGAGGAGGCAGTTACTGGGGTAAATAAATACAGTGGAAGGGTGACAATCACAAGAAACTGTAGAAATGCAGGAAGGTTTATGTTATTATTGCTGATACTTAGGGTGCTTGTTAGGAAATGAGGGCAAAATCTAAAAGACCTGTATGTTGAATGTTCTTATAAAAGGTTTGCCACCATGAAACATGCCGTGAATTAATCTATTAGATTATTGTGGTGGTGGTGGTGGTAGTGGATGGTGGTGGCTCTCGTTACTGGAATAATGAATACAGTAAGATAGTGATTGGGTTACTTTATTCAGGGCTTGGCATAAAGATAATTATGATTTTATAATTCAAGGCTCAGAAAGGGATACTTTCCTGCCAGTGTTGGGAAGAATATCAAGAAAGAAATTGGGGATATAATAGTTTTTTTAAAATCTTAATGTAGAAGAGAAGGACACAGTGGGTAAATTTTGGGGTTAGATAAGAATAGTGTCAAGGTTCTAAAACTAAAAATGAGCTGAAATTAGGAAAAATTGTTAGAACAGTAAATCGAACAAATAAAAACCTCAGCCTTTTCCCGAAAAGTTTGAAATGTACATGAAGCAACAGGGAGGACAGTAGGAGTATTATTGAGTGTATGGGAGGTTGCAGTGATCATTGAAGAAACAATTTATATTTGGTTTTTGTCTTCAATGGCAAGGAAAATTATGTTCAAACTATTGTATACAAAGTAAACCCTGCTAAGAGGGACTTGAAATCAAACAGAAAAAACAGGGTCAATGAGCAGTTAATTGTGCTAAATAAGTGTATTTCCTAGCATTTTATTTCATCCAGTAGTATTGAGAATATAATGAAATCACTAGCAGCTCTTGATAGTTTTTAAAAAATTATAAGGAATGGGAGTGGCAGAAAAATGGACACAAGCAAATATAAGCCTTTTGAACCAAATACTAGAGGAATAGAAGTTTTCCTATTTCTAGTATATAATGAGCAGTTTTTGAAATCAACTTTATTTTTACATCTCTGGAACATAGTAAAACATTATTGAATTGTATCTATTTTAGATGGACCTGGTATACTAAGGTGAGCATATAGTTTGCATGCATTGACCACTAGATGGTGCTCATACAGAAGGGATTTTGTATGTGTGACATTCAGGGTTTTTCCAGATAAATAACAAATCTGTGTTCTTGTCACTCTTCTCAGTCTTGTCTTATCTCAATACAGTTATATGTTTTGAAATTTAATAGCCCACATTAGAAAAGAGTAATAAAAATGCCTGTTATATTGCATTTACATTACATTAGCTTTGTAGTTACTTTGGGTTTGTTTTTGTTTTTGTATTTGTACTTCAGAGTTTCAATATTGCTTTTCCTCTTGTCCTTTACCTTTTTACAGTTTTCACTAAGATTATTTAGTAAACTGGGCATGGTGGTAACCTCAGCTACGTGGGTGGCTGAGGCAGGAGGATGGCTTGAGCCAAGGAGTTCCAGACCAGCCTGGGCAACGTAGTGAGACTCTGTCTCAAAAACAAACAAATAAAAGATTATTTAGTACTTGCCTTTGTTTCTGTACCTAAAGACTGCTGGGTTTGTGACTTTAGAAACGTACACATATAATTGAGAGCCTATCCAGTATAAATTTTTAACTTTTTATTTCCATTCAATATTAAAAAGTAAATATTCCTCATAGTCATAAATTTTTCATAATCATGTTTTGAATTACATAGTAATCCACTGAACTAATCGTATTTAGTTTACTAACTTAAGCTTTCTCTATTGTTTAGGCTAGAATTCTATAGATTATATTATCACTCTGAAAAAGAAAAAACATTACAGAAAAAAGAATATTAATTCTTTGTATATCATATTAAGATGTTAATAGTGATACCTTTTGATAGTTTAGATTGCATACCATCTTTTCATCCATTATTTTAAATAGGTTTTCCAGGTTTTTCTTTAATGAACTTGAATTTGGTTTTAATGGAGTTTTTATCTGTCATCTCTGCTGTGCAATGAGAGAGGATATTCTAAAGCAAAGAACAGTTGGTTGCCTTCCGCCTTCCACCTCCCAGTCTAATCTCATGTGAAACCCCTCTTGTGGTTTAGGTATAGATTTTTTGTGTGCATATACTGACTGCTGGCCAATGGATGAGGTGTTCCTAGATTTTCGTAGGTCATGTAACAGGACATTTTCATAAAGAAGCCTTTCCCAAAACTTGAAGTTGTTTTCTTGATGTGAATGGATTTGGATAGGAAATTCGCATTAAGAAGTATTTCTTCCCTGTACATTGGGGAAATATGGGAGGCAGTGATCTGTCAACTTTAGATTGTACCCTAAGTTCTTTGGCTCTGTAGGGTAAATAGATGCACACTAAGAGCTTGTATTCAGTGTTTTCATCAGACATGGATCAAGGCACATATTTTAGGGCCAGACCAATTACTGTAGCATTTGTATAAACCACACTAATCAGGTCTTTACTAGGTACCTGGTCCATAACAAAACTTGAATTTTTTTCCAGGAGGTTTCATTTTTTCCCTCACAAGATGATTCTTAGTTACCTGTCTGCCCTTAGTGTTTTCTTACATTCTCCTACTCCGAATTAGGTAGGATCACTCTGTCTGGGGCCATAAATTGTCAGCTACTGCCTGCACAGTCCTTGGGAAGAAGCACCAAACTTTCTGGTATAATCTCTGTCCCAAAATATCTTACCCTCAAGAGTCCCACATGGCTCTCAACCCTTACTGAGCTCATGTTCACTTCTTAGCAGAGGCATCATAGAGACAGCATTAGCGTATTTTCTTGCTCAGTCAAGATTTGCAGTGGACCTCAACGTTGTAGTTTGACAAAAGGCTGCATCTAGTTGGTGCTGGTAAGCACATAGACAAGGAAGATTCTGTCAGCCCACATCCGAAAAAATATCCATGGCTGAGGTTGGGCCTTAGGATATGCTCTTATCAACTTAAAAATTGAATTATTCAACCAATAGTAAATTATCAAGTAGGGTTTTTGTTCACATATTGTTTTAAAATGACCATTGTTGTAATTACTAATATAGCACAGTGTTAAAAGGGCTTGCTTGGGAGTTTGTGGTTCTCAAACTTGAAGGTACTTAAGAGTCACTTGGGAAGCATTTTAAACATAAAAATTCCCAGGTTCCCCCTGCCCCTAAACATTTTGATGGGGAGAGGATACACCAATCTGCATATGTAACTAGTGCCCCAGGCAATTCTCAGGCAAACTATTATGTTAACCTAGATATTAGATGTTAGAATATGTTCCTTTAGCAGTCAGGTGATAGTATTTGGTGAACCAGAGTGGTATTTATGTAGAGTTGGATAAAACACATTTCACTGATTATAAAACAATTTACTAGCGTTAATTCTTTTTCATTTTTAGAAATTTATGACCTTGTAATCTGAATGTTTATAAAATACTAGAGAGATGATGCTGATAATTTCTTGAAAGTTCTTTTTTATCATAAAAGTTCCAGAAGCAAAATACTTGTTTTAGTAATTAAACTACCTTGAGACTCAGTTATTAATCATTAAAAACCAATACATTACATAAAATGATAAAGGAGAATCCATTTGTAATAAAGCGCTATCATTAGATAGTCAGAGTTTAATGTAGGCAGCACCTTTGAACAACTTAGAGCCAGTGCCAGATAATGTGTAAGATCCTGCCTGGTGTAGAAATTTGGATATGAATGACAAAGATTCTTTTAGTGAAATCATTTTAACAGTCAGAACTATTTGCAGAGAGAATCCTCTTGTATGTTTTAATTCAGTTCATATTTATAATTTATATAAGCAGTGAAGGTGCCATTGGATTTTACTACAGACTGTGGTTGAAACTTGGTAATCCAGGGTTTTTCCACCCAGTGCATTAAATCAGGCAGCCCCACAGGGTCTTGGTAGTCCAGTGTTTGTAGCATCCTTCTTTACCTGCTAATCGACCTCACTTCCTGGATTTCAATCCATCTAGTTATCAGCTAACAAAAGAACAGCTTTTGGTTCCTGCAGACGCTGGTGAAAAAATAATCATGAGAAAGAAATCCACCTTATGTCGTCTTTTTTGTCTGCAAAAATAAACTCAGCCATCATACAGCTAACAGGTACAGAGGGAAGATACGAGCTCTTTCATAGGAAGAAATCGCTGAGAAAATGAGCATCATTTCTCAAGGTTTTTATTTTCACTGATCTACAAGTGATGCTGCTGTAATTCTAGCTGCAGTTTTTACCGATCATTCACCACTCAGCAGCTGGTAGAGAAGTAAGCCTGCTTGGCAACCACCTGCAGGGCTGCAGAGATGAATTACATTTTCGGAAACAACACACTTCTATACTCTCGCGGCAGTCGAGGAGGCAATACTAGCTCTAGCCATGGCTCAGCAGGCCCAAAGCAGAAACACTGGGCAAAAAAGGGCTCGTCAGATGAACTGCAAGCTGAGCCAGAACCTTCACGCTGGCAGCAGATAGTTGCATTTTTCACTCGAAGACACAGCTTTATTGACTGCATCTCGGTAGCCACCAGCTCCACCCAGGTAACATACCACTTGTTGAAATTATTTTCAATCTATTTCTGTTTACATTTGCTCTGTAAAAATGTCTTAATACAGATTTTTAATTTAAAAAATAGTCTTACCTCTCGAAACCTTGGATGTGTAGAAATGTATGTTTTCTGTCCATCCGTGCAGGTCTTTAGCACAAAAGGGGGAACAAGAAATATTTTTCCTTATGCTCTTATGTAATACCAAACAAAATAGCCTCAGATTCAATTGAATGACTTTTCTAAAAATATGAGCCCATTGATACATAGATTAAAATATGAATTAATAATGCTCATCTCCTTTTTAGACTGTGCTAAATGCTATAGAGTATGATGTCTGACCACAGAAAATGCTGGTTTGTTTAGTTTTTGTATGTTATTAGATAACCTTAGGGAGACTGTTATAGTAAAGAAACAGAAGATACTTTGAAATATTTTCATTTTTCAGTGTTTTGAAAATAGATTCAATTTAATATAATTGGCTAGTATTATATATACTTACATCTTAGCTATATTATGGCTTATTCAAGGGATTTAATGAATCCTTTTTTGTAAATATTATTTATCTAGTTTAATTTGAAATTAAGTGAACTTGTGCAATTACACAGTCATGGAATATTTTTTCACATATTCAAATCACAATTTAAAGAGATGAGCAAATACTAAAAGTCTCAAAATTAAAAAAAATCACATAACACCACTTTTTGAGGAAATGAGCTATTGTCTATGAGAGGAAAAATAAAAATTAATAATTGTTTGAAATACCTATTGTTTGGTACAAGGGTGGTTTGAGGAAATAGTCATATTTTTAAATATTTTTAAGCAGTCAGTTCAACTTTAGTAAAAATAAAAGGATGAGGAATGGTCTAATTTAAAAACAAGTTGAGAATGCATTTGTCCTCTGACATCAGTGATATTTAAATTAAGAAAATACATACATACACATTCCTTAGGAACTTTTAAAATAAATTCCCTTAAAGCTATCTTTTAAAGAAAATAATAGAAGCAGCTCAATAAATATAAACAGTCAACAGTTCTAGATTTCTTTGTTTTTTATAAATTTCTTTACTGTTTTTGGTTACTAGAATTGTCTTTTAATAGTGTTGATTTAAAATAACGTCAGCTTTTTTAAGTAAGAAATTCTACCTATTTTTCTTAAATATTTGAAAGAAATGGAATTACCTAGGAAGGAGGAGTCATTATGTAGACATTGAGGTTAAGTTACAATCAAAACTTACTGAATGGGCAACGATTGATTTAACTCTTAAATTGAATGCTGCCCCAAGAATTTTACTAACCTTATTTTGGCTACAGTTATATATATCACAAAAGGATGCAAAGCCTAAAGGTTGACAGTGTTATTCATTGTAGATTAATACTAGATGATATTTTCCATTATCAACAAGACAGATATCTTTAAAACTTTTTATCTATACATGGTTTATGTAAGTACACACCCTCCTATATATGTATGCACAGATAACACTAGCATTGATATATCTGTCACTCAGTTTATTAAAAGCATGCAAATGAAAAGACAGGAAAAGTAGTTCACGTATAAACTGTTGAAACCACAGAATTACATTATAGTTACTTGGGAATTGGAGCAAAACGTTGCTATGATTGCGCTAAAATAGAGTTATGACCCCTATTTGCAATCAATTCTACAAAGCCATTTTACATTTCATCCCCCTCACCCAGTTTGGTTCAGAGCATTCCTGTATGCTAATATAGGAGTTATTAATAGTTTTTATGTCTTTCAGACCTCTTTCCTGATTCTCATGTTGTCTTTTTCATTACCTTTCTATTTTATTTCTAGAAATACGGGTATTAGGGTAGAGGTTTTAGCCTCTGTTTTTCTTGTACTGGAGTACCAACATTTTGTTTTTCATTTTATACATTTTTGTAACTGATACATTGGATAGTTTATATATCTAATTTTTTTATAACTTACTGGAGTTCATTTTACAAGTTAAAATATAATGGGACTGAAAAATAATTTTAGATATAATTGGATCTTAGTTGGTGCTAGAATACTTTTTTAAATTTCACTGACTGACTCATGGCTAGCAGCTTTCTTTTGCAGCACTAAGGGATTTATTGTTAGAAACGACGTAGATTGAAATTTCATACTTTGAGCATATAATATATACCTATGAATATAGTAGGGTGATAGTGCTTTGTACTGTGATTGGTAAATAACAGAGGTCTCTTATTTCACTGATGTCAAAAATACTCTAAGATTTGCTAGAAAGATTAAATTTGAATCTTAATTCCTTATGACTAAGCCACATGATATTTTTTGCAGATTGGAGAGTTGTTATAAGTCAAGTTCTATTAGTATGAAAATTATCTGATTTAATATCCCCCCAAATATACACAATACGTAAAAAGAACCTGTACTTATTTTACAGATTCATTTAAATTGCTTGTCTGCTGGAGGCATTCATATTCATAACTAAGATTATGTGCCATGTTCTACTGTGATACTGGAACTCAGGAGGAAGTCATTAATGTTTTTCGAATGATAAGGAAACTGAGTGGTTATAAACTTTTGCAAGACACCTAGCTTCTCAGTTAGGGTTTGGCATGTAGTTGGTGTTAATAAATGCTTATAGAATTAATTAATTTTTATTCCATTCACCTCAAATGTTATCTCCTGGCCTTCCAAAATATGACACCTAATCTGATACCTCTTCAGTACCTATACTGGTTGGATCTTCTCTCTTCCCTCACAAGTGTCTGGTTTTTCACAGCAGCCCATCTCGTTTTCCATTGCCTTTTCTTCCCCTCCATTCTTCATACTATCCTCCAGTCACACTTCCCCGATTCCCCTGATTTCCTCACCCCTTTCAATCACCACTCAGTAGTGATAAGCAAATAGCTTACACACTGTCTTTAAGTTTTATCATTTGATTGTATCTCATTTTACATTGTGGGTTTTTAGAGAGGTTTTTAATGTTAAATAAAAATGAGTTTCTTATGAATTACATTGGTGAAACTTTTTCTGTTTGAGGCTTCATAGTGTTTTTGTCCTTAATTTCAAACAATTAATATAGAAAAAGTTCTCTGTGCATTGCAAAGCCCTCCTTGGTTCCTCACCCTCAGCGTCCCTCCTATTCTTGTGTTTAGGATCACTTAATAATCGGCCCTGTCCTACTTAGCATGCGGAGTCCTGTTCCAATCTGGGACCAGTTTTTATATTCAGCAGGGTTTTAAAGAACTCCAGCACAGTGCTTCTAGACTTTACTTGATTAACGCCTAGGTGAAAAGTTTTATTTACTTAGTGATATCGACGTTTATTAATGTCAGTAGTAATCATATGAACTTTAAATAGCTGTGAAGTGTTCGGTCATTTTGAATGTGTTTATAGCAACTATTCATACATTTTGGACTACTTGAAAATCTCAACATATAGAGCACTATAAATACTCAGCCCCCCCCCCAAAAAAAACAATTAACATGCCAAATTAAGCTGAGAGCAGCAAAGCTGTATTCTTAGGAATATGGAACAGACATGAAAACTTGTCAGAATTGAAATAGAATAATAAAATTTTCTTAAAGAGTAAATATTAGCTGAGTTGAATAATCTGCTTAGAGGAAAAACCCTGTCCTAAGTTAAAAATACAGGAAAACATTGTTCAAGTGCCTGTGTGGAAAAATATTTAGGCTAATTTGTATACTTTAAAAAATAATTGTCCTAAACAGATGCCTTCTGAGTTATAGAGGATTTAATTTTTAGAGCTATGCATTGGATATATTGTCCAATAGAGATAATAACCGTATCAAGGTCATTGAGTCACTTCCACCAAATAATTTAATGTGTATATTAATAAAGTACTTAGAACAGCATCTGACACACAGTAAGTGCTACATTAGAGTTAGGTGCACCTGTTATCTTATTTTTATATCATTTAATAGTATATGAACAAATTCAGATATAGATTAATAGGAATTATTGCACCTAGGATAGCACAGTACATTCAAGCATTCAGTAAATATTGTTGACTGATTAAGTTAACTTGTAAGTACAAGCCATCCACTTTTTTTAAGAACCAGAGATCTCAACACCTTTAATTATAGGATTTAAGGGAGGTGCCCCAAAGAGCCTTTCAAATTCTTGATGAGACTACCAGTTTTTTGACCTTTCCTCCCCTCCTAGCACTCCCTTCTGCAAATTGGTAAAAACCAGTCACGTGTAGATGACTAAATTTAAGTGATTATCCACTTCTCACCAAGCTCCCCTAAACATCCCCCAAACATATCATTAGGACTATTTTTAGATCCTACATCCGTTTTAGCCTCAGTCACCACAGAAGGTCCAAACCATCCAGATTGCAGCTCTGCCTTCTGTATACCAACTCGCAGACTGCACATTAAACTTCTAATAGCTGATTCCTGCTCTTATTCTCAAATAAATAATCTGCTTTGTGTTCCAGCCTGTTAAAATAAATGAACTGTGTGCCTAAAGCTCACCCATTCACTTCTGTACTAGATCGTAGTCCCTTTGGTTGTTCAAGAACTTCTGAAATCCCCTTCTCTCTTCACTGCATCATCTGTCTTGCCTCTATACTGCCCCAGACTTGCCTCTGTAAGTCCTATCAGGATATACACCTGCTATAATATCTTTCATTAAAACAATCATCCAAAAAACCCTCTTTGTGTAAGTGTAGATTATCAAATCCAATGGCCAGTTCTCAATGTTCATTTTACTTGACCCTACAACAACTGTTAACACAATTGATTACTCCCTCCTCTAAATTCTTTTTTCTCCTTTGACTCGTGGATAGTACTGCTCTTTTAATATTCTACCAGCCTCATTTTCCTTTATAGTATCCTCCTTTTTCCTACTGCTAAATGTTCAAATGTCTGAGGGCTCAGTCTTTGAACTCTCTTTTTATACTCACATTTCAGGTGATCTCATCTAGTCCTATGCCCTTAAATACTATCAGTATTTCTATCTTTATTCCAGAGTTAATCACCGTACATTAGACTTTTATATCTAACTTTCTACTCAGTATCTCCACTTTGGTTAAGCATCTGAAAGGTAACATATTAAAAAGAGAATTTCTAGTTTTATTGGTCTCAATCTTCTTTATTCAGTATGCCATCCACTAAGATGCTGAAGACAAAAACCCTTAAAATTCTATCTTTTATTCCTTTTTTCTTTGCTCCATATCCAGTCTGATACCAAATCCTGTTGGCTTTATATTCAAGATACATTTATGATTTGGCCACTTTCAACACTTCTGCAACTACTGATTGAATAATTTGTTGCCTGAACTACAGCAGTAGACATCTAACTTCTCTCTTGTTAATATTCTTTGCTTCCTCTAAGGTAGCACCCCTTCACTCCAGACATTACTCCATCTTCTTACCTGATTCTTTATTATAAATTTTGTACTGTCTTTTTACTTGACTGTCAGCTCCATGTGGGTGGGATTTTTCTGTTATGTTTATTGTTGTATCCTCAGTTTCTGTGACAGTGGCTGGCACATTGTAGATTACCAGAAAATATTTGATGAATGAGTGAAGAGACAGGGACATATGAACTTGTGCTAAGGAGGGCCCAAGCAGATGTGTTTGTCTGTCTTTTCCCTTAGACTTTCTGTGAAGCATGCATCACACTTTATTTAGCATTGTAATAGTTCTCTAGCTGATGATTCTTACTTGCCCTCTGAGAAGAAATACACACAAGGAAATGAGGTAGGGAGAGAAGAGAATTCAATTTCCTCAAAACTGGGATAACTATATAACTCAGACCAAACTAGGATACTTTAATGAAAAGAGGGAATCATTAATAATTAAAGTGAGACAACAGGCATAAATACAGACTTCCCAAGTAGATAGAGGCATATGGGGTCACTCTGTTATAACCATTTATTTTCTGACTATTCCCACCAGGCAACAGGTCTGAAATTCACACCAAGACATCTCCATCCTGGACCATCCTAGACTGATTGACCTAACCGTGTTATCGATACATATTACATTCATTTTGTCTCATGTGTAATGATAATTGTGTTTTGATAAAATATTTTTTTTCTTCATCTCCAAGGAACGGAATTGTTCACATTCATTAGTGTAGTGCCTTTGTACTAAAAAGTAGACTACATATAGGGTAGGTAGACAATCTTCTTAAACTGCTTTGAAAATGCTGACTCTGATTGATAGGTTATTTTCCAGAGAAATTGGTGGAAATAGTCTCCTTTGGTATTGACTAACCAAACATTCACAGTTTGGATAGAAACACTGTTTTACTGATTGTGAGATGCTGACCCTTGGCAGACACATTTGTTTCTTAATTTTCTACTCAGAAGGCTACTAACTTTGTGAAATTAATATGATGACTCAGACTTGGAAATCAATTGTTCCCCCTTTCACACAAAAAATATTGTAGGGTCTATTTTATGTTTTTGTTTTTCTGGAAACTTTTACAGTGCACCTACATGTACTGACTCAAAAATTGGTTCTTAAACACTGTTTCAACACATTTTTATCATTTGTACAATAAATAAAAAGAAATTAAAAATAATATAAAAAATAAAATTTGTATCATTTGTACAATACGACACTCTAGAAAAGCATAGAAATGAAGATTAAACAAAAAGTAATTGGTTACAATGGCTATATAAGCTTTTTTTTTTTTTTTTTTTTTGAGACGGAGTCTCACTCTGTTGCCCAGGCTGGAGTGCAGTGGCTCAATCTCGGCTCACTGCAAGCTCCGCCTCCCAGGTTCACGCCATTCTCCTGCCTCAGCTTGTCCAAGTAGCTGGGACTACAGGCGCCCGCCACCACGCCCGGCTAATTTTTTGTATTTTTAGTAGAGACGGGGTTTCACCGTGGTCTCGATCTCCTGACCTCGTGATCCGCCCGCCTCGGCCTCCCAAAGTGCTGGGATTACAAGCGTGAGCCACCGCGCCCGGCTATATAAGCTTTTTTAAATTGCAGAATTGACCATACGATCCAGCAGTTGTACTCCTTCATATTCGCCCAAATGAATGGAAAGCTTACATCCACACAAAAACCTGTACAGAGATGTTTATAACAGCTGTGTTCATAATTGCCAAAACCTAGAAGCAACCAACATGTTCCTCAGTATGTGAATGGATAAAGTGTGGTGCATTCAGACAATGGAATATTACTCAGCACTAAAAGAAATGAGCTATCAAGCCATGAAAAGACATGGAGGAACCTTAAATGAATATTACCGGGTGAAAGAAGCCAACCTGAAAAGGATACACACCCTTTGTTTCCAACTAGATGACGTTCTGGAAAAGGCAAAACTATGGAAACAAAAGATTAGTGGTTGCCAGGGGTTAGGTGAGAGGGATAAATAGTAGAGCATAGAGGATTTTTAGGACAGTAAAGCTATTCTGTATGATACTATAATGGCGGAAACGTCATTAAACACATGTCAAAACCCATGGAATATCCAGCCCCCCCCAGTCAACTCTAATATAAATTATGGACTTTGTGATGTGTTAGTGTGGGCTCATTCATTGTAACAAATGTACATTAGAAATGCAGGGATGTTGATAATTTATATTTTATATATGTGTGAGCAGGGGGCATATGGGAGCTAAAACTGCTCTAAAAATATATAAAGTCTATTAAAAACTATAAAATTGGTATCTTAATGTAGGTTAGATTGGCTTAGCTTGAAGACATTTGAAATTTATGATATAAGGTCTTTATAGTTAGGAAATGTGTTTTATTCATCTTTGTAGCTTCTGTATAGTGTCTTGATTGTTTAGATGGCCTGTCAAGGATAGATAGGCAAAAAGAAGTTTCACAGGCTATAATTTATATATTCTTAACATATTCAGACAAGTTTGAAAGTTCACCTTTAAAATAATGTGTTAATAAGAGTGCTGAAAATGACTGAACATGCTCATGGGATCAGGGCAAGTCAGACTGAGCAACATTTTTCTCCTGTATTTTCAAGTAATGTTGTTTGCATGAGAATTGTACTTCATACCTCTTATCACAACTCTAATTCAGTAGTCATTTGGGTAATGATTTTGTTTAATGTCAGCCACGAAACCGTAAGTTTCACAAGAGCTGATGCTGCAAGGTGTGTGGTTTTTTCCCTTGGTATCCCCAGAGCCTAGCATGGAGAATGCACTTGATAAGTATTTGTTGAATGAATAAACAGATGTTATACAGGTGTTAATTTTTATTTAATCTGCTGTTGACGAAGTGGAAGTTTGGAACTTCTAAATATTGTTGGATCACTGTAAATTTCCCAAGCAACTTTTATGTAACACTATGGCTTAAAAACTAGCAAGTCTTATGTTACCAGATTTTGTAAAGTTGTGAATTTCAGAAGTAATTCAGATCCTTCTGTGAAAAAATTGTGAAGCAGTTATACTCTTACATATCTGAAGAACTTAAATTTTTATCGTGAAAATTTTACTTAGTATCAATTTCTTTAAAGAAATTTTCTTAAATTATTTCTTGTACTTCCTGGCACGATTATTTAGATAACGTTTCCAGCCCTCCATTTTTATAGCAAAGTTTAGAATTTTGATAAAGGTAAAAATAGTTGTTCAGACTATGTAGAGAACAGTAGCCTACAGTTACCACCTTTTAAAGAAAACTTTAAACCAACTGATATGGTTAATTTTAACAGGCGTATGCAAATACAAACCAACTGGCAGTGCCACCTGGGAGCAGTGGAATTTTATAGAAGCCTATACACAACTTGCCCCTCCAGGCATTTATTTAAAAGATTTTCCCTCCTCACTTCGTAACAGGAGCACTTCCTATTCATTCTTTTTCCTTTAAGCCCCAATTTGGTTGCATTTCTGAACAGTATTTTCAGTATCTGTGAAATCAAAACTCTGACTTCTTGACTCGAGCAGCTTTGAAATGTGAAGAAGTTACAGCTGTGACAGAGTGGAACCAAATGATTGCTTTACAATTTGTGTTGTTTTGTTGTTCTGAGAAAAAGAATTGGGGATTATAACCTGGCGTTTAATTATTTGTTAATCTTTTTTTAACAGCCGCGTTCAAGAGCAATAACCTGGCATTTAAATTAAAACAGATCCCACCCTCATTTATCTGTATATAAATCTGA
Source organism: Hylobates moloch (assembly GCF_009828535.3). NCBI lineage: Eukaryota > Metazoa > Chordata > Mammalia > Primates > Hylobatidae > Hylobates > Hylobates moloch. Next base: position 14,500 of record NW_026652805.1, read on the forward strand.
CTGATCTTGGTAGGATGATCTGATGTATCAAAGGGTTATAAATTTGGAAAGAAATCAGTTGGAAAGTATTTTGTAAGATAGAGGGAAAACAAACAAGATGCATATCAATATTAAGAATTAATTGCTTTAGCCAAACTAAGTACCATAGCAGGATTTTGAAGGGAGAACAAAAGAGAGAACAAAAATGGTATCATTTTAATCACTTTTTTTTCCAAACTGGAAGGCTATATTCTGTATAAAGGCAAAATTTTTTCAGTTGTAAGAGTCCAGCTTTATTATATAGACTTTTTAATTAAAAGTATTTTAAAGAACTGTAGGTGAAACTTGAAATTTCCATATGTATATCTTGTTTGCTTGTTTTTTAAATTGTTGCTTTCATGGTTTCGGGGAAGAGAGAATTGGCTTATTTTTATTGTAGACTAAGAATTGCAACAGAATTAAACCATTTATAGTTAGTAAAAGTTTTCTATTTTCTTCATTGACTTAATTAGCCTTTTCTTTCTCCTTTTTTAAAAGCAGCTAAAGCAGGAGTCAGCAAGCTACAATCTGTAGGCCAAATGTAGCCTGCCAGCTGTTTTTGTAAATAAATTTGTTTTGTTTTGTTTTGTTTTGTTTTTGAGACAGAGTCTTACTGTGTCGCCCAGGCTGGAGTGCAGTGGCACGATCTCAGCCCACTGCAACTTCCACCGCCCGGGTTCAAGTGATTCTTATGCCCCAGCCTCCTAAGTAGCTGGGATTACAGATGTGCACCATCATACCTGACTGACTGGGTTTCGCCGTGTTGGCCAGGCTGGTCTTGAACTACTGCCCTCATGTGATCTGCCTGCCTCGGCCTCCCAAAGTGTTGGGATTATTACAGTCATGAGCCACCATGCCTGGCCTTGTAAATAAAGTTTTATTGGAACACAGCCATGCCTATTTGTGTATTGTGTATGACTACTTTTGAACTACAATGGCAGCGTTGGATAGTTGCAACAATTACTGCATGGTCCGTAACGCTTCTTTTTTTGTCGTTTCCAAAAATGTTTGCTAACCCCTGATCTAAGGATTGATGCAGTATTTATTTCTTTTTACAGGTAATATATATTGTCTTTGCAGTAAAATATAGTGGTAACAATAAAGACAAAATAAAACTCTTTTTGAACTATTTTAAAGAGATAAGTAAAGTGTACTGTCTTTAGAGGATGATGACCTGGATTTAAATTTATATTCTGCCATATCGCCTGTGCCACCTTGGGTAAATTACCTCAATGCTGAGTCTGTTTCCTCATCTGTAGAAAATGGGGATGAAAGTGTTATCTACATCAAAATTTAATGAGAATTAAATGAGACAATATGTGCAAAGCACTTACTATAATACATTAATTACATCAATGAGGTAAACATCATCTTTATCAGCTACCCTTTTATCCACCGCCACCACTGCCACCACCATCATTTTCATTTCAGCGAAATATTCTGACCTTTAAATGAGGAATCTAGAGATACGGAGAAGCAACCATGTTTTAGCTAGAGGGTTGGTAACTTTAATAGGGTGCAGCCAGGAAAACAGAAACCACAGCAACTATTTTAACAGGAAAAATATAATACATGGGATTGGTTAGATAAGTATGGGAGAACTGAAAAGGCAAAATGAGAATGCCAAGGTAAAATCAAGAGTAACTTACAGAAGTAGCTACCTGTAGGGGAACAAAGGACCCAAGCTGAGATGAGTGGAACCTCAGAGGAAGGGCACCATGGGTTTTAAATATGAGCCCTCAGTAAGAAGTTGTACTTCCTAATGCAGTTTGAGTAGAAAAGCGATGAAAATATTTTAAGCAAATGTGCTTGACCAAGACATGTTTATTTTCAAATGGGACATTATTAGGCAATTCGTTATTGCTAGATAGAGAACAGCATGAAACTGGCAATTTTTTACATTTTGAAACTTCTGTTCTAAGGTTATCAAACTGCAAAACATCTTGAACACCTTCTGATTGGTGGTGGCTGCCCAGAAACACAGAAATAACCTTTTAGCAATGTCTACTATGTATATCGCATGAAATTGGGTAGGGGAAGGAAGACTGTACCTACCCAATCTATTGCCCAAGTCATTTTAGAGTGCTGATTAAATTGATCTCTTTTGACAGTCACATGGTTTTATTCATTCAACAAATATATATTAAATACTTCCTGTGTGCACTTTTCTAGGCACTGGGCATATAGGAGTGAACAGAACAGAAATCTGCTCTAAGTAGAAGAAGACAGATTAAATAAATACAACTATCCAAAATACAGTCACATGTCACTTAATGGGAGTACAGTGTATATTTATTTTTGTATATAATAAATATACAGAAGATAAAAAGTATAGTATAATAAATATACAAACCAGTAAAATAGTTGTTAATTATCATTCTGAAGTATTATGTACCATACATAATTATATGTATTATACTTCTGTACGACTGGCAGTGAAGTATATTTGTTTACGCCAGCGTCACCACAGATGTAATACATTATACTGCAGCATTACAATGGCTATGGCATCACTAGGCAGTAGAAATTTTTCAGCTCCATTATAATTTTATACATGTGGACCATCATTGACCAAAATGTTGATATGTGACGTATGAGTGTATATGGTATTCTGGAGGAAAAATAAAGGAAAGAAACAATAGAAAATGTGTGTATTTGTGTGGGGGAAATAGAAGAAGGCAACTTGAGAGAGTGATAACAGGGACCTGAATCATTACAGACTTGTAGAGGGTGAATAATACAAGGCAAATCTGATTACTGGGAAGCATTAAGGGCCCATTTTAGGTTATTAGTCATGAAGTCTGTGGTTGTGCTTATTTCTCTAGCCACATTCTGATAAAAATCAGGTAAAAAAGCATATTATTGCAATTGGTAATTTTATCCCCATTTGTCAATTATGTAACCATATATTTAAGTTTTAGGTCTCTGTTTAAGTTTTTCGTGTTTGGCTCATCCTTTACTAGGACAAGATTGTCATCTGAATGCTGATAGAATATTGTCTTTTCATAAGGGATAAGAAACCTTAACTGAATATTATGAATCTCGCAAGTAGAGATAGATTCATGAACTAGATGATCTGTCTGTATGAACTAACATACTTGTACCCATGTTTCTGTAATGGAATTAATTGCTAGATCTGTTTCCCTATTTACCTTGTTTTGTTTTAAATTTAATGATTTTAATACCCTTAGTGATTTGTTTAAAAATGTATTTAGTTTTATAAGTGTTTGCTTCTGAGATAGTTATGACATGGAAGTCATATGAAGCTGGTTCAAATAACATATTGTTGATTTTTTACTATACTGGCTTATGTGAAAGATACCTGTTTACAGTGACAGGACCAAAGGACATTTGAATAAAAAAACAGATTTAAAGCATAAAAATCACCTTTTTCCGAAGGTGCTGGGCCCCCGTTGAGTACAGTGATTCCTAAGCAGAGTTTTTATAAATCTACTTGCTATATTTTATCCTTCTATAAACATTCAAAAGGCTTGCAGTTTTTTTTAGTTTCTCTCTTACTTTTAAATAGCTTCTTTGACATTTAATCAGAGAAACATGCCACATTACAGCATAATACATCTTTAAACAAAGAACCAAAGAACTTAGATTAGGAATATTAATTATGCCATACAAAACCAAAATAAGATCCTTACTAACCCACAGTGACACAACAGTTGATACTTTTCCTTGCCATCTAAGATATTGGTACCAAATGATTTGCTAATTCATACATCTCATTTTCTCTAAAAATACGGAAGTGCGCATACAAAAATTAACTCAAGATAGATTAAAGACTTAAATGTAAAACCCAAAGCTATAAGACAACCTAAGAAGACAACCTAGGCAGTACCATTCTGGATATAGGAACAGGCAGAGTTCATCATGAAGACACCAAGCAATTGCAACAAAAGCAAACGTTGACAAGTGGGATCTAATTAAAGAGCTTCTGCACAGCAAAGGAAGCTGTCAACAGAGTGAACAGATAACCTACAGAATGGAAGAAAATTTTTGCAAACTGTACATCTGAAAAAGGTCTAATATCCGGCGTCTATAAGGAACTTAAAGAAATTTACAAGAGAAAAACAATCCCATTAAAAGTGAGTAAAGGACGTAAACAGACACTTTTCAAAAGTGTGGCCAACAATCATGAAAAAAAGCTTAGCGTCACTGATCATTAGAGAAATGCAAATCAAAGCCACAAGGAGATACCATCTCACACCATTCAGAATGGCTATTAAAACATCAAAACAACAGATGCAGGCAAGTTTGCGGAGAAAAAGGAACACTTATACACTGTTGGTGGGAGTGTAAATTAGTTCAACCATTATGGAAGACAATGTGGTGGTTCCTCAAAGACCTAAAAACAGAAATACCATTCAACCCAGCAGTCCTATTACTGGGTATATACTCAAAGGAGTATAAATTGTTCTATTATAAAGACATGAACGCTTAGGTTCATTGCAGCACTATTCACAATAGCAAAGACGTGCAATCAACCTAAATGCCCATCAATGGTAGACTGGATAAAGAAATTGTGGCACATACACACCACGGAATACTATGCAACAATAAAAATGAATGAGATCTTGTCCTTTGCAGAAACATGGGTGGAGCTGGAGGGCGTCATCATTAGTAAACTAATGCAGGAACAAAAAATCAAATACCGCACATTCTCGCTTATAAGTGGGAGCTAAGTGATGAGAACAGGTGGACACATAGAGCGAAACAACACACACTGGGGCTTGTCTGAGGGTTGGAGAGTAGGAGGAGGGAGAAGATCAGGAAAAATAACTAAATGGGTACTATTCTTAATATCTGGGTGATGAGATAATCTGTACAACAAATCCCAATGACACAAGTTTACCTGTGTAACAAGCTTGCGCATGTACCCCTGAACTTAAAATAAAAGTTGAATTAAAAAGATACAGTAGTGAATCTTTGTGTATATTCTTAGGTCAGTTTACCCCCTTCACATAACGTGTTAATGTAAAATATAAGCATTATTAGCTGTCAGATAGTATGTTCATTTATCGTCTTTGGAGTTGCATCTTATGCTATGAAAGTCATTTTAATAAATTATTTAGTGAGAAAATGTTTTTAAATATATTTAGATAGCCTTGCAACTCTGTTATGCCTGAGTCGAACTCTTGTATAAAAGATCATTTTTAGTGGCTATTGTGAATGTTAATAGGCCTTCCTCACTCCAGACTTCTCATCAGTCACCAAGATATACCAACTCTATATTCAAAATGTATCTTGATTTGACTACTCATATGTCCATTACCACCATTCAGTTTAAGCCACCAATAACCTTTCAGCTGGATTATTACAGTAGACTCCTAATTGTCCCTTCTATCTCTTCCTGTATTAATCAGGATTCTTAGGCACATAATGAAAACCACTTGAGTGCTTTAAGCAGAAAAGGCTTTAATAAAAGTAGTAGGCTCATTCAATATACATTTATTTTTCAATGAATCGAAGTGAGGGAGGGCGATACATGGTCATAAATGTAGATGTGCAGAACAGATGCACGTGGCTGTATGTAGTGAGTGTTCAGACCACTTTATGAAAATCTGTTCTAAGTGCTGCTTTTGTAATTTTAAGATCTTAAATTTGATTTAAAATATAAAGCTATAGAGAAAATTAAGAATCTCTAAAAACAAATCACTTTAAATATTTGTTCAGATAGCCATCCATTTGATACTGGTTTTTAAAAGGTACTTTAAAATATGTATAATATATCCAATTTTATAGAAATTTACAATTTTCTGCAGTGTTCCTTGTGACGGTGTTAATATCATAGCCTCTGTTGCCATGGAAAGAAGTCTCTGAAGGCAGCCTCAGAGGCTAATGATTCCATGATGTTGCTATGGATAGAAACAACTGAGACCGTTGCTAGTCACATGGTCAAGATTTTTTTTAAAACAACAACAGAAAAACTCTAGATCTGATCTTATTGAGTGATACAAATGGAGCAAAACAAGGATGATGGCATAACAGTCACTGTCTAATGAAATAGTTATGTAACATATTTCAAGTTTAAAATGCTGTACTGAATTCTGTAATAACCAAAATATAATGGTTACTGTATATTGCTGCTTCATTATTTATATTAGAATCTTAAGTTTGACATTTTCTAATTTAGAATCTTACACAGCTCCCCAGAGTTTTACCCTGCTCTAAAACCTTTGCCCAAAGCATCCTATTATCAGATCTAATATCTTTGCTGTTCCTCATCGGTCAGCCTTCATTTGATTATTATTTGTATAGAGTTGTATTTTTGTTTCCAGTGAACTAAATGAATGACTTTGTTGTTCTGTAATTGTTTGTTACCAGAATTGGTTATCAGTTGTGGTTAGGGAATTGTGTGTGTTGATGCGTCGTTGACTTTCTCAGCGGTGTTGGCCTTAAGGAAGAGGCAGAGGCCTATGTTTTTCTTCAAGGAACTCGGTCAGTGCCCTGTAGAGAGGGGGATGGGTTAAGATGCTGTAAACTGGGAATTTTTTTAAATGGTACTCACGTCCTAATCTAAAGAAGGTGATTCTAGAAGAGGCTCAGAGACAGAGGGTTACAAGTGGGATTAAAGTGTAACATTAAAGGATTCATGGTTTATCATAAAGGGTTTTGGAGAGCAGCTGCCCAGTGGAGAAAATTTTTGTGCTTTGCCTTGAAATTTGACATAAGCATGTACTTTTGTCTTATTTTGGCTATCAAAGTAGATTATTGATCAGCTATTATCCTATTGTTAGCGCTGGAGACTGTTAATAAGAAAATAACATACTACATTTGTGACATTTTCAAACACTTAAAAAATAAACTTTAGTGTCCTTAAAAGAACCAGAACAAAAAACAATGGAGGCACAAGGAAGCTTTTAGAGGTGATAGATACATTTGTTACTTTGATTATGGCAGTGGCTTCATAGGTATATGCATATGTGCAAACTCATCAAATTGTATACATTAAATATGTGCAGTTTTTTTATATCAGTTCTACCTCAGTAAAGTTGTTTTTAAACTAGAATAAAATTGAATTAAAAATAACATTAGACTTTCATGACTTTGACACCTTTGATGACTGCAGCCAGTTATTTTGTAATGTATCACTCAATTTGGGTTTGTCTGATGTTTAATGATTAGATTCAAGTTATGCATCTTTGGTAGAAATATCCTGGAAATATTTTACTCTCGTTACATTTTATCACGATACATGATTTTGATTTTTCCCGTTACTGGTGATGTTAACTTTGATCACTTGATTCAGATATTATCTGCAGATTTCTCCACTGTCATTAATGCTTTGAAAGGAGACACTTTTGTATGAGTATATCCCATTCATCCACTGGAATGGACGTTTCACTTGGCAACAGGAAGTTTTAATATTCATTAATATTTCTTGAATGAATTACTCTTACTATGATGGCTGCCACATGATGATTTTATAATTCCATCATTACATTTTTAGTTAGCATTTTGTTGTAAGGAAATGCTCTTATCTTCATTTACTTATTGATGTATTTATTTATATCAGTATGGGCTCCCACATTCCTGTTTTATTCAGTGGATGTTATGCCATTGTTATCATTGAGTTACAGATTGTTCCCAGTCTGGCCAGTGGCAGCCCTTCAAGCCAACTTCTGTGTCCTTTGTCATCCTCTTTGAGCACTTCCCTTATTTTCTGGCACAGCAAGATGTCTACACTCATCTAGTACTTGCTGAGCTCCAGCACTGGAGTCAGCCATTTCTTCAGAGACCCATGGTTTGGTTTGGTTTTGCTTTGTGTTGTGGTTTTTTTCCCGCCGAGACGGAGTTTCGCTCTTATTGCCCAGGCTGGAATGGAATGGCGATCTTGGCTCACTGCAACCTCTGCCTCCTGGGTTCAAAGAGATTCTCTTGGCTCAGCCTCCCAAGTAGCTGAGATTACAGGTGCCTGCCACCATGTCCAGCTAATTTTTTGTATTTTTAGTAGAGATGGAGTTTCATCATGTTGGCCAGGCTGGTCTCAGACTCCTGACCTCAGATGATCCGCCCACCTCCGCCTCCCGAAGTGTTGGGATTACAGGCATGAGCCTCCGTGCCCGGCCATGTTGTGTTGTTTTAAATTGCAGGATGAGTATTTAGAAATCAAGATTTGGACACCAGGTGTATTCATGCTGTTGAGCTGTTAGCTGCTTCCAGGCCCTCATAGTTAGCAGACCTATGCGCACATATATACACACACATTTATGTCTATATTTATTTTTGAATTTATCTATATATATTGAAAACTGTTTATACCAATACCTCCAATTTTAGTGTAACACCATAGGTCTCATGCTAATTTTCTATCTTTCCATATTTATAACTCCCTTTTCTGACACAAAGAACCTTGCTGTCAATATCCTTCATGTATTTATTTATTGGATCAGAATGCCCTGTATATAAGCAGTCTCCTGTCATTATTGCTGCCCTAGTTGGACGCCCTTCTCTGCTCAGGTTCCAAAAGATCCCGTTTAGTCCACTGACTGCAAAACCTTATGCCAGACTACAGCTACTGCCTCATAGATACTATCTGTCTCACTTGGGTTCCAACCACACACATCAGGCTGCCGCCACTGCTTTGTCC
>NW_026652806.1:0-22104 GCF_009828535.3 Hylobates moloch
TGGTAATCTAGATAAAATACCCACAACTGGCTCAGTTATCAGTAGAATTTCAAGCAGGGTAAGAATCTATTACAGCTTTTAAGCTTATTAGAGAGTTCATTGAGCAGTGCTCTCTCTCTCTCTCAATAATATTCTATTAGCACTGTGTTGCATTAAGTTGATGTTCTACTATATCTATTAGCATGGCATTGTATAATCATTTTAGCTTTGTGTGTGAGAAACATCTCATAGCATATTATGATTAGTAGGTTTAAAAATGTTTAATCTTTTTATTACCTCTCTTTAAATCTCTGAAAATATGATAGAAAATATCAACTATTCTTTGCATTCTGAAATTTGTTTAGTAAAAATAATTAAGTTTTATTATGTATTTCTCTAGTTTTGTCTCCATTTCTTCCATATTCTGGTTTGGAAGAAATAGCACAAAGGCTATTCCAGCTGAACCTAGCATCCATTTTTCTGTTGAGAACTTCTCCTTTATGTGCCTGTCAACATTTATACTCAGATAAAATGGACTGGACTGGTCAATCTAGAAGGCAATAAGAAACACTTCCATTGGACTTTTCCTTCCATATGCATTGGGTCCTAGCAGTCAAGCCTGTGGTTTCCTTTATTAGGCTCCCAACTTTACTCTTTTGTTGTTGTTGTTGTTGTTGTTGTTGTTGTTGTTGATGGAATCTCGCCCTGTCGCCCAGGCTGGAGTGCAGTGGTGCGATCTCAGCTCACTGCAACATTTACTTCCCAGGTTCAAACAATTCTTCTGCCTCAAGCTCCCCAGTAGCTGGGACTAGAGCCACAGTCTACCATGCCTGGCTAATACAACCTAACTCTTAAGAATTAAACGTGCTTAAAATGCCTTTATAAATTACATCTCAGATGAGAGAGAAAACACTCTCAGCTTAAAAAGGGGTATGATTGAATCTCCAATCGTCTGAGGTTATACAAAGAATCCCCTTCTCTATCACCCCAGAACCCTTTAAGAGGTCTGAAATTCTGAAATAATCTCAAAGTAGGCCTTTCAAAATCCGGAATTCAGTAAGTCTTAAAACCTTCCCTAACTCTGAAATTATTTTTTTCTCCCCAAAATAAGTTTAACAACATCAAATTTATGAAATGAAACCATCATTTCCCTATAGATTTGTAATGTTTTAAATACATACATTCTCTTATAGCTTATTTTATCAGCTCAAAGTATACGTAATTTATTTAAATTTTTCACATAGTCTTTCCAGTACTCATTTGTCATTATTAGTAGGGAGCCCATTGTTTTTCTATTCCTCCTCTGCTTTCCTCTTCAGCTGCCTCCCTTTTTCCAAGAACCCTAGACTACTTACTTTATCAGGTAAATGGCTCATTTGATTAAGTAATGGCCTTCAATACGGAGAGCACTAGTATGGCTGATGATTTCAGTGAGTCCATTGCTTTTGCTTCTAGCACTAAGTGTCACTTTTGAACATGGTCTTGCATCACCCAGTGCACTGTCATTTTCTGCTCTGAAGATACCCTTGATGGCCCCAATCTTTGCTAAGGTGCACTGGTGTCCCATTTGAGGTTTCTAAGATACCAGCTTGAAATCACAATCACTGGGTCACTCTTTTCTCTCTACCACACACTATGCTTGGAGATTTCGGTGTGAAAGGGTATTGATCACTTTCTGTGATGGAAACTGTCCCCAGAAAATAGCTTTCAGCATCCCATGTTGAGCCCTGCTCTCTAATGCAAACTACCTTTTCTCTTATTAAGCTATGGCATGGGAATTCCCTGTCGTTTCCTACCAGGTAAAATTGGCCAGTCAACCCTGGTAGTATTTCTTAAATTTAAAAATTTGGGATACAGCACATTCCTTTCATCTCAGGATCTCCTTTTCTCAGTAATCCCCTGGGATCCTTATGGCAATGATCTATCCTCATCTTCATACTGCATATTTTAAAGGCCTGGGAAGCTTCTATTAAAACAGAGAAAACAATTTTTAAATGTTCGATTGCACTGTTTTCCCGGGGTATATTTATTTTCTCCAAATTATGAAAATCTACATTAAAGAGACTTGCTCCATTTCTAATCAAGCTGTACTTTAAAATAGTTTTCTTTCTACAACACCTCATTACGTGTCTTAAGTTCTTCAGCAAGCTAAATCTAATTTCTGGGTAATTTATTCCATCCCATTAAGTTGTAACATCATTGTACATTTTGAAATTTAGTAATAGTTCAGCTATGTAAATTTTTTGTGTGTTTTACCTAATTTAAAATACCCTTAAAAATTTGTGTTTCATTAGATCGTCCTGGGAAATACACAGCAGATATTCCTATGCTTTTAAATCATATTCCAATTTGCTATAAAATATTATGTCTTACTGGAGAAGTAAAATCACCAGAGTTATTGTTTGATCCTCCATTTGTATTTTTCACTCCTGTTCCTTTGGATATAACAACTGTGATGGATATCAACATTTTACCTCAAAACTATTTCAGGTGAATACTTAATGTGAATTTACCACATTTTCTTTATGTGCTTTTTTGTTTGTGTCTGTGTTATATAAGAATTATATAAGAATGGCTTGTTTCTGTAGTTGGAAAGAACTATTAAAATATTTAACCATACATTAAAATTTAACAAAAAAAAACAAAAAATCTTTCTTAATTACCTCACAGTTAGTCATTGAATTTTCTTGTAAATTTTCTTTTGCTGTGTCTCTCTTCATGAAGTAATAAGCAAGCCTAAAAGTTAAATATATTAGTTTTCTAGTGCTATGTGAAAAATTATCACAAACGTGGTGCGTTAAAACATGCATTTGATATCTTAAACAACATGAATTTGTTTATTTTGCAGTTTCTCTGACTTAGTAGTCCAGCTGTCTTAGCTGCATCCTCTGCTGAGTGTCTCAATAAGCAGAAGTCAAGGTGTTGGCTGGAGTGGCACTTTCACTTGAGGCTCAGTCTTCCTCCAAGCTCTCAAGTTGTTGACAGAATTAATTTCATGGTCCTTATAGAACTAAAGCATCGTTTTTTGCCTAGGGACACACTCAGTCCACCCTCAAGTCCTAGCCATGTGGTCACCTCCTCACAACGTGGTATACAACTAATTTAAGGCCAAAAGTATACCATCTCTCAGACTTCTCTGCTTCTGACTTTCAAACCCTCTTTTGTGATCTCAACTGATTATGTCAGACCCATCCATGATAATTTCCCTCTTGCTTTATTCAAAGTCAATTAATCAGAGACCTTAATTACACCTGAAAAGTCTCTCTCTCTATATAGTGGAAGGCTATGTTGTTTATTGTAGGATATTTAGCAGCATCCATAGCCTCTACCCAATAGCATTCCTCCCCATGATGTGACAGAAAATATATATCTCTACACATGGCTACTTGTCTCCTGGGGAGCAAAATCACCCTCAGCTGAAAAGCACCAAAGTGAAATGATAGGAAGAGATATAACAGCATAAACAAAATAAAGCTGGGTAGCAGTATTAATTTCAAATGCAATAACCTCTATAGGTAAAGTGTGTTTTTAAGATACAAAAGTCATCAAATAGTTATAAAAGATTAAATTCACCTGAAAGCCAACAGAATTCTAAAATTCTATGCATAATTAAAATAGTCTTAAAATATGTCACCTCCAAATTAAAATTGGGAAAATTTTACTAGTCCTTCATAACTCTAGGATATTAAAACATGTTTCAGATGTGTTGATGAGTCCAGAGACAAGATATTTGAACAATATTTGTAACAAGCTTCATTCATTTAACATGTATAAATTGCACCTTACAATTAGAGAATACACATTTTTAAATCAATCATGAGACATTTATAGAAATTGACAATGTATGATTCTATAGTTATAATTCAAGTGTCAAAAATTTTTAAAGGGTTGACATAATATAGACTATGTTCTCCAAAAATAAATATAATAAACTAAAAGTCAATAAAGAAAAGATAACAAGATCCACCATAAGTTAGAAAATGCTAAAAAAAATTCTACAGAGTGAAAGAAGAAATTATACTGAATTTCACAAATAAATAATAATTAAAATACTAGATTCCAAATCTTGAAAACATTCACTGAGGATCAGGAGTGTATAATACAATCAAGTACTATAAACACCATCTGGACATTAGAGCTGAAAACTAAACTTAAAACAGCTACTGGGACTTCTACTACTTTCTTTAGAAAAAGAATTAGGCCAGCATCATTGTTTACTTTATCTGTTTTATTAAATAAACATGAAAATTACAGTGATTGAAGAAAAAACCTTAATAAAGTCCAGCAAAATTATCCATACATGGAAATATATAACCATAAATACTGATATTAGGAAAGAAAAAAATGATTGGAAATTTTAAACATTCAACTTTATAAGTAAGATTACAAATAATAGCCTCTTAGACTAACCTGTGGAGTGTAGAAGGTGAGATAAAATTATACACAGCAGAAATTAAAGGAATATAAAAATACATACAAAGCAGAAACTCAGTGGAACCAAGTTTCTTCTTTGAAAGAGGAATACAATGGATACTAATACCGTGAAGTTGACAAGGAACAAAACAGAGGACAGTTAAATAATATTAGAAATAAGGAAGCATAACCATAAATCCAAAGAAAAAAAATGAGATAAATTACTATAAAGAGGTCTATTCTAATACATGTGAAAACTTAAATATGAAAGTTGTAGAAATATAATTTACTAAAAATATACTGGGAATAAGTAGAAAGCCTTTGGGTTAATACTTGAAACTTCATGAGAAAACATCCTCTGATGATTTTACAGTCAAGTTTTACTGAACTTTCAGGAAACAGATATATCAAACTATAGAATAATAATAATGTGTCCTAATTTGTTTTATGATCTCAGAAATTTCTATTATGAAATCAGAGAACGACAGTATAGGAAAGCTGAATTATTGGTTAAACTGTGTTATGAGAACATGCATATAATTATCCTTAAAGATTCTACCAGCACTTTGGGAGGCTGAGGTGGGCGGATCACGAGGTCACAAGATCGAGACCATTTTGGCTAACACGGTGAAACCCCATCTCTACTAAAAATATTAAAAATAATTAGCTGGGCATGGTGGCACATGCCTGTAATCCCAGCTACTTGGGAGGCTGAGGCAGGAGAATGTCTTGAACCTGGGAGGCAGAGGTTGCAGTGAGCCGAAATTGCACTACTGCACTCCAGCCTGGGCAACAGAGCAAGACTCCATCTCTAAAAAAAACAAGAATCAAACAACGTGTATATAAGATAGATCATGACCAACTTGTTTGTATTCCAGTATTTCAAGGTTTGTCTATCATCAAAAAGTCTAAGATGTCATTAAAGAGAATAATGATATGATCATTTTCATAGATTGAGAATAAAGGCATTTGAAACAATTTTTAAATCATTCATGGAAAAACTCTCAACAAACAGTAATAAAATAGATATTCTTTAATTGTTTAAGGTTCCTATCATAAGCCTAGAGCAAATATCATTATTGAAACTGGAATATACATGAATTACCTTTTAACAACAGAAAAGTCAACGATGCTTATTATCACTGCTTCCCTAAAGCATTTTAATAGAGAACCTAGCACATGGCAGGGGGATAAGAAAAACAAAATGTGTGAGGATTAGGAAATAAAACTCAAAACTGTCATTATCTGTACATTAGATTATTTTTTCATATAGAAAATTCAAAGAATCTACAAGGAGATTTTTTAAAACTGGGAAGATCACTTATCAAAATAGGCAAATAGAACTTAAATACTTAAAATTCAATATAATTTCAGCATATAAAACATAGAGCATACAACTTTAAATTACTACTTATAATAACATCAAAAATTAAAAGATAATAGATAAATAGATAAATAGATTAAAAGATAATAGATAATAGAAAAAAGATAAATATAATAGATAATATGAATGAGCTGTATGGAACTGCATAAAGAAAATTATAAAACTCAAGTTAAATACACCTGTATTTAAATAAATAAATAATAAACTCAAATAAATACACCGATATTCAGATATTCATGGAATATTCAATGCTGTAAAAAAAGTTTTCCACAAATTTACGTATTTCATGTGACTTCAATAAAAATTCAACTAAACTTTTCATGGAGATTGAAAAGTAAAATTTTAATTTTATATGGAAGGGTCAAGGGTCAAGGATCAAGAATAGCTAAGCTCCCCAAGAGGAAGAAGAATAAGGTGGGAAGTGCTTGCCATAGGGAACCTCAAGACTAAACCAATACAATAGTGGTACAGGGGTAGATAAAATGACCAAGGAATAAAATAGCCTTGAAAAAGTTTCATAGACGAATAGTTATTGGATTTATGATGAAGATGTTGTTGAAGTTCTTTGGAGATAGAAAGTTATTATTCAGTAAATGATGGAATGATTGAATATCTGTATGAAATATTCCAAATTGTATTGTATCTCTGCTTCACACAATTCACAAAAATTCATTACAAATGTATTAAAAGCTTAAATATGAAAGGCCAAATGTAGAAACTAAGTATTAAAAACATTTAAGTATTAATATATACAAATATATATATTTGTATTAAAAACAAGTATTAAGAACATTTAAGTCTCTTGTCCTTTTAACATTTTAAAAGCAATCATGTCTTCCTAACAGTCTCCCAAAGTCCTAACTCATTCCAGCATTAACTCAAAAGTCCAAGTCCAAAGTCTCATCTGAGACAAGGCAAGTCCCTTCCACATAAGAGCCTGTAAAATCTAAAATAAGATAGTCACTTCCAAGATACAATGAGGGTACAAGCATAGGGTAAATGTCCATATTCCAAATAGGAGAAATTGGCCAAAACAAAGGGGCCACAGGCCCCATGCAAGTCTGAAACTTAGCAGGGCAGTCATTAAATCTTAAAGCTCCAAAATGATCTCCTTTGACTCTTATGTCTCACATCCAAGGCATGCTGATGCAAAGGGTGGGCTCCCACGCCCTCGGGCAGCTCTGTCCCTATGGCTCTGGAGGGTACAGCTGTTGTGGCTGCCTTCACCAGCTGATGTTGAGTGCATGCATCTTTTCTAGGCACATGGTGCAAGCTGTTGGTGGTTCTACCTTTCTGGGGTCTGCAGGATGGTGGCCCTCTTATAGCTCAACTAGGCAGTGTCCCAGTAGAGACTCTGTGTGGCACATACAACCCTACATTTCCCTTCTGCACTGCTCTAGTAGAGGTTCTCCATGAGGACTCTACCCCTGTAGCAGACTTTGGCGTGGACATCCAGGTGTTTCCATACATCCTCTGAAATCTAGGCAGAGGTTCCCAAAGCTCAACTCTTGTCTTCTGTGCACCTGCAGACCCAACACAATGTGGAAGCCACCGAGGCTTGGGGTTTGCATCTTCTGAAGCAATGACCTGAACTGTACCTTGGCCCCTTTTAGCCACAGCTAGAGCTGGAGCATCTGGGACACAAAGTGCCAAGCCCTGAAGCTTCACAGAGCAGCAGGGCTCTGGGCACAGCCCAAAAAGCCATTTTTCCCTCCTAGGCCTCGGGGTCTGTGATGGGAGGGGCTGTTATGAAGATCTATGACATGCCCTGGAGACATTTTCCCCATTGTCTTGGCTCCTCACTATTTATGCAAATGTCTGCAGCTGGCTTGAATTCCTCTTCAGAAAAATGCTATCTTCTTTTCTACCACGTGGTCAGGCTGCAAATTTTCCAAACCTTTACGCTCTTACTCCCTTTGAAGCATTAGTTCCAATTGCAAACCATCTGTTTGTGTATGCATACAACTGAATGCTTTCAGAATAAGCCTGGTTAAAACTTGAATGCTTTGCGCTTAGAAATTTATTTGACCAGATACCCTAAATCATCTCCATCAAGTTCAAATTTCCACAGATCTCTAGGGCAAGGGCGACATGCCACCAGTCTCTTTGCTAAAGCATAGCATGGGTGACCTTTACTCCAGCTTCCAATAAGTTCCTCATCTCTCTCTGAGACCACTTCAGCCTGGACATTGTTGTCCACTTCACTATCATCATTTTGGTCAAAACCATTCAACAAGACTCTAGAAAGTTCCAAATTTTCACTCATCTTCCTGTCTTCTTCTGAGTCCTCCAAACTGTTTCAAACTCTGCCAGTTACCCAGTTCCAAAGTCACTTCCACATTCTCAGGTATCTTACAGCAATGTCCCTTTACCTTGGTACCAATTCTACTTTTTTCATTTCTTTTTCAGATTGTTGATCTGTTGGCATATAGAAATGCTACTGATTTTTTATGTTTATTTTGTACCCTGCAACTTTATTGAATTGATCAGTTATAATAGTTTTCTTGCAATCTTTTTCAAATATAAGCCCATATAATCTACAAACAAGGATATTGTACTTCTTCCTTTCCAACTTGGATGCACTTTTTATCTTTCTCTTGTCTGATTGCTCTATCTAGAAATTCCATTACTATGTTGAATGACAGTAGTGAAAGTGAGCATCCTTGTTGCGTTCTAAATCTTAGAAGACGTTTTTCAGTTTTTCTCTATTCTGTGTGATATTAGCTGTTGGTCTGTCATACATCACTTTTATCATGCTGAGGTATGTTTCTCCTGTCCCCAGTGTTTTGACGGTTTTTGTCATGAAGGGGTAATGAAATTTATCAACTTGGTGTTCTACTCCGCTGTGGCTGTGCTGGTACCTCAGGTGCAAGACAAAGTCTCCTTTACTTTTTCTTCTGCTTTTCACAAGCAGAACAAGTTTTGCCCCATAGGCATCACAGCTGGTAATGTGCTGAATCTTACCTGAAGCTAGCAAGTCTCAGAGGGTCACCCAAGGCCCTCAATGTAGTGCCTGGGTATTGCTGCTGGTTATTCAGGGTCCAAGGAGGCTCTTCAGTTAACAGGTGATGAATGCTGCCAGGACTGAGTACTTACAGACTCCACGGGGCTGGCTCAAAATGTCGTATACTTTGTTAGGTAATGTTCAACATCATCAAAACTTTGGGATTTGCAGTTCCTTTAAGACCTTATCTTATAGACACCAACCTTTGTTGTTTAAACGGGAAATAGTAGTGGCTTCAATTACATTGTGCTAGAAAGCAGTTTTAAATCAATAATCATTTTCTAATATATGAATTAATCTCAATTTTTCAACTTTGGAATTAACGTATAAAGGTATCAATTTAAAAGCTACTTCAACTCAAAAGTTGAGTCTTGCTAAATATAATGAAATGAATATGAGAGGTACTGAAGAAATAATGTAATGCAGTGTCCAAGTTATACATATGTAATAAAATCACCAGCATTAATCACTTATGCTGCAAAGATAAGTTAATTAGCTAAGTAACAACTGAATTATTTTCAAACTGGATTTATAAATTACTTTCCATGTTTTTATTCAAGGTAGCATATAGGTTTAACTAATACAATTTTAGATATTTATTTTTTCTTATTAGCTAAATAATTCTCACACTGATTAAAATAGCAAGGATATATAATTCCCATTTGATGATACCTCTTATCTGCCATAGATATGTAAGTTCTTACATATATAAGTAAACAAAGTAATATGATTAAATATTTATTGGTCACTAAAAATAATAAGTAGTAATTCAATTTTAAAATGAATACTATTAATACATATTATATTATTAAAAATAAACAGTTTGGATTGGCTATAAAAATTATAAATGTAATTAAGTATGTCAACATTAAGTGGAATTTTTGAATAGTAATGATTGAAAATCATTCATAGTATATGTGTATATGTGCTTAATAGTATCCAGTTTTTCAAATATCTACCTACATGTATATGCACCTGTTAATATTATTTAGTCTATATGCATTAAGTTTGTACCTATTAAAGTGATAACTTTTGGTAAGTTTTCATCAGAATACATTTAAAAACAGTAATTTATACCATGATGGTGATTAAGAAATATTGTGTTTAATCAGGTGTCATATGTCTTTTTAATCCTTATAGAACAAAAGGAACATTTGATCATCTCAAGTGGTTCTTAGTTATCATCCATCTTATATTGTGATCAGAAAATAAGAGATGATACAAAGATACCTTTAATAATTAGGCACATGATTACAAATATTTCTTATTTTAATTTTCTTGAGGATTCAAAAAAATGAAATATACATTTAAAGCCAATGACTGGCAGTATTTTGAGCTAATGAAACTTTTTTTTTTATTTTAAACAGAAATTCAACTCTATGTGTCCAGATTTCCACAGTAAGGCTTCTTGATGGTGAAGAGATTCACCCTCTTTCTGTGAAATTTCCAAAAGGCAGAGACATCCCAGGCTCTCACAGTGGAATTAATGATAAGCTCACTTGCCACCTCAGTTTCAAGTCATCTAAGCCTGTGTCATTTTTTACCAATCTTCTTTTCTGTGATGACAGAAAAAACTGGTAAGACATCTAAATGTACATTATTTTGTATCTGACATTAAAGAATAACATATTTATATTTTACACCATGGTAAAATGTTAAAAAGAGAGGGATCTAATATAATAACCTTGGATATAAAGATTATTTCTAAAGTTCCCAATGTAAGTGTGCTCTCTCAAAAAGCAGCATAAGAGTGGCTACCAATTTATACTCTGGAGCTAGACTGCCTGGGGCCAAATCCAGGCTTTGTTAACATTACTTCTGAGACTCTCAGTTTCCTCATCTATGAAATGGAGCTAATAGCAGAACCTATCCCATCTGTCATGAAAAGTACAGTGAGTTAGTAATTATTGAGCAATTGGACAGGAAAAACCCAAAGGAAATGCTAAATAAGTATCAACTGAAAGTGAGAAATAACAACATAATGATTTCTCTACAATATAGCTTTGTTGCATGTTACTTTAACGGGGTGAGGAGATTTCAAATACACCTTGGTAAAATGGTATTTCTGGCTATCTTATCTTGTAGGACCAGAAATACCATTTTTACATCATATCCTGAAATAACCTGACTAACTAAATGGCAAGAGGTTGAAGTGTAGAGCTATAAAGTTTGTTTAAAAGGCTTATAATGAAAAGTAAAATTAGTGTCAGAGTATGTTTTCTATGTGCTCATTTATTAACATTTAGAGGCGTCATTTGTATATTTGTAGTCAAAGGACTGATTCATGTGTTTGGCATTAGGAGAGGGACATCTCTCTTCTTAATACGTAGAAATATCTTCTTCTTAATACATCATATTTCACAACATCCCATTTCAATCCTCAGCAGATTTGTGATAAATTAGAGCTATTGGAACTAATTTAGAAACTTCGCAAATCATAGATGAGCAACAAAAGACTTCTCTGTACACCCGGATAAACAAGGCACTGAGGCCGTAAGCATTCCCCAGAGCCTTAATACTGGCAGATCCTTTTACTGGTGACTGGTTAACTCCTTATCTGGCTTTCTGTAGTGAATATGATCAGATCCTCCTACTCTTCTCTACTCTCCAATGCTGTCCTTGCCTTTCTCTCTTTAGGCATCCCATTTCTGATCTCATTGAGATAAATGTGTGAGAAATGGTGACGTGAACAAGGAGTATTATAAACAGTAAAATGAAGCATGAGGTATGGGGGCTAAAGTAACCCATATTTTAATGGCATTTTTGTTGTTACGGTTTGGTGAATTCTGGCGAGACTTAGCTGGGAGATGAAACTGCAAAGGCAGCAGGAACAGCTTAGGAAAGTCGTCCATGCTCTGCTTTGCTATTCGTGAGTGAGAAATAGGGTGAGAACCAGGAGAGTGTGATGTTATGGATATCAAGGTTGAACAAATACAGGAAGCATAAGGTCCACAGCTATTAATTAATACAAGTCGGGTACTACTCATAGGCTAGATCTCATGGAATCCACACAGTAGTCCTGAGAAGTGGGTTTTCTTTTCTTTTTTTTTTGTTTCTAGATTGTCATCTCTGTTTTATAGAAGAGGAATCTAAGGCTCACAGTGTGACCTAACTTATCCAAGCTCACTCAAACATTACATGGGGGAGCCAAGAATGTAAACCATATTTTGGTTTCCAAAGATTTTCCACGTAGTCACCTTATTTTAAATACCATTTAGACTATAAATAATTATATAGAAATTTTTATAATAAGCATACGTTTTTGAGGGTTACACTACTATATGTCATATATAGATTTTCCAGAGAATAAGAGATGTTTTCTTTCTTTCCTACTCTTCTGCATGTATTTCTCTCTCTCTCTTACACACACACACGCACACACACACACTAGTGTGTTCCACTTATAGTAATGATAGAATTACAGTCTACTTAAGTACTGAGACATTATTAATTTATTTTGCTCTATATATTAATTAATGAGGCAAAAGCTCATGAATTGTCTCTATGGTTATAGCATAAAATCAAACAAATATGAAACGTGACTGTGTATTCAAAGAACGTAGTTGTGGTTCCAGTGACATCAGGAGCATTGGACCTGCACGTTTGTTATTGTCCGGTGTTCAGAAGTGTTAGTGTCTCATACAGTTTGGCTGTGTCCCCACCTAAATTTCATCTTGAATTGTAGCTCTTATAATCCCCACGTGTCATGGGAGGGACCCATTAGGAGGTAATTGAATAATGGGGGTGGGTTATCCTGTGCTGTTCATGTGATAGTGAATAAGTCTTACGAGACATGATGATTATATAAAGGACAGTTCCCCTGCACGCTCTCTCTTGCCTGCCACCATGTGAGATGTGCCTTTGCTTCTCCTTCACTTTCTGCCATGATTGTGAGGCCTCCCCAGCCATGTGGAACTTTGAGTCCATTAAACCTCTTTTTCTTCATAAATTGCCCCATGTTGATATTTCTTCAGAGCAGTATGAAAATGGACTAATACGGTAAATTGGTACCACAGAGAGTGGAGCGCTGTTGTAAAGATAGCCAAAAATGTGGAAGCGACTTTGGAACTGGGTAACAGGCAGAGGTTGGAACAGTTTGGAGGGCTCAGAAGAAAATAGAAAAATGTGTGAAAAGTTGGAACTTCCTAGAGACTTCGAGAGCTCAGAAGACAGGAAGATGTAGGAAAGTTTGGAACTTTCTAGAGACTTGTTGAATAGCTTAGACCAAAATGCTGATTGTGATATTGACAACAAAGTTCAGGCCGAGGTGGTCTCAGATGTAGGTAAGGAACTTGTTGAGGAATATAGTAAATGTCCCTCTTACTATGCAAAGGGACTGGTGGGATTTTGCCCCTGCACTAGAGATCTGTGAAACTTTAAACTTGAGAGAGACGATTTAGGGTATCTGGCAGAAGAAATTTCTAAGTGGCAAAGTGTTCAAGAGGAAGCAGAGAATAAAAGTTTGAAAAATTTGCCGCCTGTTACTGCAGTAGAATAGAAAAACCCATTTTCTGTGGAGAAGTTCAAGTCAGCAGCATAAATTTGCATAACTAACAAGGAGCCAAATGCTGATCATCAAGACAGTGGGGAAAATGTCTCTAGGGCATGTCAGAGATCTTCACAGCAGCCCTCCCATCACAGGTCTGGATGCCTAAGAGGGAAAAATGGCTTCCTGAGCCAGGTCCAGGGTACCCCTGCTGTGTGCAGCCTAGGGACGAGATGCCCTGTGTCCCAGCTGCTCCAGCTGTGGCTAAAAGGGGTCAAGGTATAGCTCAGGCCATGGCTCCAGAGGGTGCAAGTCCCAAGCCTTGGCAGCTTCCATGTGGTTTTGAGCCTACAGGTGCACAGAAGTCAAGAGTCAAGGTTTGGGAACCTCCCCCTAGATTTCGGATGATGTACGGAATCACCTGGATGTCCAGGCAGCAGTTTGTTGCAGGATGGAGCCCCTGTGGAGAACCTCTGCTAGGGCAGTGTGGAAGGGAAATGTGGAATCAGAGCCCCTACACAGAGTCCCCACTGGGGCACTGCCTAGGAGAGCTGTGAGAAGAGGCCCACCATCCTCCAGACCCCAGATCCATCATCCTCCAGCCCCTCGATCCACTGACAGCTTGCACCATGCACCTGGAAAAGTTGCAGACCCTCAATGCCAGCCCGTGAAAGCAGCCAGAAGGGGGGCTGTAACCTGCAATACCACAGGGGCAGAGCTGCTCAAGACCATGGGAACCCATCTCTTGTATCAATGTGACTTGGATATGAGACATGGAGTCAAAGGAGATCATTTTGGAGCTTTAAGATTTGTCTGCCCTGCTGGATTTTGGACTTGTATGAGGCCTGTAGCCCCTTTGTTTTGGCTAATTTCTCCCATTTGGAACGGCTGTATTTACCCAGTGCCTGTCCCCCATTATATCTAGGAAGTAATTAACTTGTTTCTGATTTTAGAAGCTAAGAGGTGGAAGGGACTTGGCTTGTATCAGATGAGACTTTGACTGTGGAATTTTGAGTTAATGCTGAAATGAGTTAAGACTTTGGGGGACTGTTGGAAAGGCATGATTGGCTTTAAAATGTGAAGACATGAGATTTGGGAGGGGCCATGGGTGGAATGATGTGGTTTGGCTATGTCTGTACCCAAAGCTCATCTTAAATTGTAGCTCCCGTAATCCCCATATGTCGTGGGAGGGACCCAGTCAGAGGTAATTTAATCGGGGGGTTGGGTTTTTCCTTGCTGTTCTCATGATAGTGAATAAGTCTCACAAGTCCTGATGGTTTTATGAAGGGCAGTTCTCCTGCACACACTCTCTTGCCTGCTGCCATGTGAGACGTGTTTTGCTTCTCCTTTGCCTTCCACCATGATTGTGAGGCCTCCCCAGCCATGTGGAACTGTGAGTCCATTAAACCTCTTTTTCTTTGTATATTACCCAGCATTGGGTATTTCTTCATACAGTATGAAAATGGACTAATACAGTGTCATTAACATCAAAGCTGATATTGAAGTGTCTGCTCTATGAATTTATTGGCACACAAACTCCTGGAAAGTACCTGATGTAGTTGTCCACTCAAAACCAATAAAAATTGATTGTTTTCCTAATCATGGATGAGATACAGCATAGTAGAATGATTGACCTTTTCTTAAAAATAACTAACCACATTCTTGCTTAATTTTGCAAGTTGCCACATTTAAGGAACTGGATTATATATATCTTCTGTCTTTAAAACAGGTACAATAAAAATTTTGCACATAAAGGTAAATTAATGCATTTTTAAGTGTTTTAAATAATAAAAATTATAATTCTTACATTTTTCATTGAGGTTTTAATTAATCATTACATTCAAACTTTAGAGATAAAACTCTAACTCATAGGCTTTGTTGCAAATGTACTTAACATTTTTCTGATGAGAAATATATTTTTAAATAGGCAGGTCTGATGTTTAAAACTGAGAATATACAGCTGTTAATTATATTAGCTCTTTTCCTCTATTCAGTAGCATTTTATCAACCATGTTATGGGTTTATAAACACTTTTGCTGCATAATAAAGCTTCTTATACTTACTCTCATTGACAATCACTTACATGGAAATTATACTATTTTTAGAAAGCATTCAATACAATTAGAAAGAATTGAGGAATAATGAAGGTAATTCTAAGTATTGTTCTGCTCAGTGCATAATTTGGCATTTGTGTAGAGTGCACTTGGCACCATTGGGTCAGTCCCTAGTATTTTAAAATGTATATTTAGCATGCCTCTTTCAGATACCTTCCTGTTTTTGAATGGATAGGAAACTGCATCACATAAAGGAGACTAGCAGAGAATGAATCAGATCCAGAGTCAGATCAGTTTGAAAGCACTTATTCACTCAAGTTGGCAATGCTACCTTAGGAACTGTAGTGTAAATTAATACCTGCTTTTTGTGTGCCTTTTTGGGATATTTGATATTGGATATTTAAAATAAATATGTAGATATATTTGAATATATATTTAAATTAAAGCTTATAATAAGCAAGTAATGTGAGTCACATACCTCTGAGTGATACTACCAGGTAGCTGTAGGCAACTTTTGAGGTACTCAAAGCTCTCCTTATGGATTAAGAAGGATTACTAAGGATATATTCATCTTTTGGAGACTCCACTCTTAATGCGAACCATTTACAATGATCCATCTCAAATTTTAGCATCATGGCAACAAAAGGCAGGCAATGGGAAATCTTAGTATCCATTTAACTGTTCATAACTGAAGTCAGTATTGTAATATTACCTCAAAACATTATTTGTCATGGTTTGGGGGGCTGAGTTATACATAATAGCATACACTTGTCCACCTTCCTTAGTGTTGTGTGTGTAGATAGAATAAGCAGCGAGGAAGGGAGTAGAGTTCACATGAGACCGCTCTGTGTTCTGATATAATCATCTGCTCTGTATTCTTTGTCCTAGCCCTGTGAAAAGCTGTTTGTAATGGCACCTTCATCCTACAAAGAGCATTACTTTCATGGTTAATCTATTCAAACAAACCATAGTCTCTATTACAAGGTAGAATGTTTCATTTATATTTAACAAAAAATATAATACTGGTGTGTCGTAATACACTATAAACATATGATGTTCATAACTAGAAGTTATTCATCATTCACTTGTAGCAAAATGGTGGAGTTTAAAATTTGCATAGAAATGCAAAAGCTGAGAAATTGTCAAGGTAATATTTACCACATTTTCCCAGATTATTAAAATTATAGTACTTTTAACACCAGGTAGCAGAATAAAAGAGGTAACCATAGATGTGGTTTTTCTAATATCCTTCTTTTTCTTTCCTCTAACACCATCCTCTTTGGAATCTGTGAAGTTGGTTGGAGAACCTCTGCCTTGCTTAGAGATTTTTCATTTTAAAGGAAATTCCAATGTCTTGACCTCTTTCTCTCCCTTACCGGTTGTGAGCACTTTCCTGATGGCTGTTCTTCACAGAACTCCTAGAAGGTGGATGCCCATGCAGTTGACTGCTACCTTAGGACCTCCTAGTACAGCTCTATCCATCTCATCTTCCTCAGACCCACCCCCATCGTGGCTACCCAGTTTCTCACCTATTTGTAAATATGAACTGATTACTCAATAAATTACCTAGCCATTAGTTATCCATAATTGTTGCTGCCTGTAATTTGGGCATTTCATATTAGATAGGTGATATTTAAATGTATGCTTTATGCTTACAAAGGGTGTTACTAGAAATCAAAATGCATTTACTTTTCTTCAAGTTAAAAAGAAAAGAATAATGTGTACAATTAAATTAAATATTTTTTCTGTTTAAAAATTTCTGTTCAACTTAAAATCAACTTTATTATTTCAATTCTGCATTTAAATATTTTATTAAATGCATTGAATGGTTTTCTCTTAATGTCCTTAATTTTATGTAATTTAATTATTTAAATTTATTTAATATTCACCTTTATCCTGAACATTTTTAGTTTTTTCAACCAAATAGAAACCAATATAAAAAATGCTTTTGTAATACTGTTTTCAGAATTTCAGCAGACTTAAAATTCATCATTTTAATGCTTGGAAGTTATTTAAAGATGAATATTATTATAAAGAATCTTAGAGAACTTATTCAAGCTCTTACTATTTTTTCTTTTTTTTTTTTGAGATGGAGTCTTGCTCTGTCACCCAGGCTGGAGTGCAGTGGCGTGATCTCGGCTCACTGAAAGTTCCGCCTCCCGGGTTCACGCCATTCTCCTGCCTCAGCCTCCCGAATACCTAGGACTGCAGGCGTCCGCCACCACTCCCGGCTA
Source organism: Hylobates moloch (assembly GCF_009828535.3). NCBI lineage: Eukaryota > Metazoa > Chordata > Mammalia > Primates > Hylobatidae > Hylobates > Hylobates moloch. The sequence goes on from NW_026652806.1 coordinate 17,555, forward strand.
ATTTTTTGTATTTTTAGTAGAGATGGGGTTTCACTGTGTTAGCCAGGATGGTCTCGATTTCCTGACCTCGTGATCCACCCACCTCGGCCTCCCAAAGTGCTGGGATTACAGGCGTGAGCTACCGCGCCCAGCCAGCTCTTACTATTTTTTCTTATTTATTTTTTTTTAATTTAACACCATGTAGACATGGTCAGTTTATTTATTTATTTATTTTTCTTCAATTTTTATTTTAATTTCAGGAGTACATGTGCAGGATCTGCAGGTTTGTTACATAGATAAATGTGTGCCATGATGGTTTGCTGCACAGATCAACTCATCACATAGGTATTAAGCCCAGCATCCATTAGCTATTTCTGTTGCTTTACCTCCCCCTGCTCCCCACTGACAGGCCCCAGTGTGTGTTGTTCCCTAGCATGTGTCCATGTGTTCCCATCATTCAGTTCCCACTTATAAGCGAGAACATGTGTTTGTTGTTTGGTTTTCTGTTCCTGTATTAGTTTGCTGAGCGTTACGGCTTCCAGCTCCATCCATGTCCCTGCAAAGGACATGATCTCCTTCCTTTTTGTGGCTACATAGTATTCCATGGTGTATATGTACCACATTTTCTTTATCCAGTCTATTGTTGATGGGCATTTGAGTTGATTCCATGTCTTTGCTATTGTGAATAGTGCTGCAGTGAACATACATGTGCATATGTCTTTATAACAGAATGACTTGTATTCCTTAGGGTATATACCCAGTAATGGGATTGCTGCATCAAATGGTATTTCTGCTTCTAGATCTTTAAGGAATCACCACAATGGTTAAACTAATTTACATTTCCACCAACAGTGTAAAAGTACTCCTTTTTTTCCACACCCTCGCCAGCATCTGTTGTTTCTTGACTTTTTAATAATCGCCATTCTGACTGGTATGAGATGGTATCTCATTGTAGTTTTGATTTGCATTTCTCTAATGACCAGTGATGTTGAGCTTTTTCATGTTTGTTGGCTGCATGAATGTCTTCTTTTGAGAAGTATCTGTTTATGTCCTTTGCCCATATTTTTATTGGGTTGTTTTTTTCTTATAAATTTCTTTAAGTTCCTTGTACAGTCTGGATATTACTACTTTGTCAGATGGACAGATTGCAAAATTTTTCTGCCATTCTGTAGGTTGTCCGCTCATCCTGATGATAGTTTATTTTCAAGCTCTTACTTTCAAAATAAAAGTATCATCTACTTACATTGTGGTGGCTCCTACTGGATGAAACCATAACTTTAAAAACCATAATGCGTCATCTTGGTAATTAGGTATCCTAACAATATGTATAAAAAAAGAGTGATATGTGACATATACAACATGGGTTGACTAATGAATAAGAATTGGCTATGAGCAAAATTGACCAAGAAGGGCATTTCATATTTATACTCGATTGAATTTCAAGTAATGCCTGAAGAAGCTGTGCTTTACAAAGGGCTTCGCAGACTTACAAGGATGTGAAATCCTCAAGTGGCTGCTCAGTCTCTCCTCACTTAAGGAAGGCTGCTCAAATGGTGTACTGACCAGCGTGTATCTCTCTGTCCTAAAACACACCAAAAGCACCAAGTGTGTGGGGTTAGCAAATGATACAGCTTGTTATAATGGATGATTACAACAACTGTAAGATTTTTTATGATTTGGAAATTAGGATAAAAATGAGTTGATTAATTTGAAATATGTGGAACTGAACTTTGCAGATGCCTTTTCATGTTAGCACTTGGTGCTTAGCTATGTGGAATGCTATCAGCTACCTGCCTCCTTTTGTCAGTTCCTACAGGATCTTTCTCAGCTGAAGAGTTCCACCTTGACTAAAGTGACACCCCACCAGGCAAGTCTGCATCTTTTAACTGATTAAGGCATGTTTAGAGGACTACACATTTCAGCCTGATACCAGAAACTTTGAAAGGCAATCCAGAGCTCCCAGCCTGGTTGACCAAGTCCTCACTGGGCTTGCATAGCTGTTCTACTCCATTCTGTTCTTCATTTGGTTTCATCTCCATTTCTTACATGTGTTACTCCCTAATAATCCTCTTAAACTCCAAACTGTCTGCTTCTAGAAAACTCAACCTATGACAATTAGGGATTGAATGGTATACATGTAGGATCCCCACTGATGTCTAAAGTAGTTTTTTTTCCAGTAGCTCAAATGTATCACAGATGAGGATGTCAATTTCTCCATCTGTCCATACACTCATATTGCAGTCTTTTTTTACGTGCTGTATGCTTATCTTTGCATTTAAGAGGCTAGACATAATGAGTAAGATGTTTATGTGCAAGGTAATTATGACAAAGGGCAGAAGTAAAGAGACCAATGAAGAAGCTATTCCAGGTTGATGCTGTGCAAATGTGCAGAATTAGAGAGGTGGTTGTTAGAATGAAAATAAAACTGTGAATGGGAAAGAAAAAGTGATTTTGATGGAATAAATATTAGGACATGGTGACTGATAGCAAGTCAAACATCAACAACCCTGTGAAATAAAACAAAAAGGCCACATATGTACATGTCAATTTTGTGCTACACCTTCACAAATCAATCTTCATAGCTGACTCTAGTTTGTTTTGTGTAATTGAATATTTATTAACTTTTGTTAAAAAATACCCTATATTCTACTAAAAATATAGACCTTGCAGTGATTGGAAAAACTGCAAACCTTCTAAGTCAATTTATTGAAATGGGCATGCAAATTCGTTATGTTTTATAATTTTTTTAATGCCTCTCTTTCCTCCCATCCTCACCCTCTGTTATTCTCTTGGTAACAGTTTTCCTCAGGCTTATTACAATTTAAACATTTTGTTTCCCAATTACTAAATCTGGAAGCAAATGATAGCCCCATAATCTTAATAGTATTCTATGTAACTGTGAGAGTCCGTCTCCAACAGCACCAACCTAAGTTTTTGTAGCCAGAACATGGGTGTTTATGACCTTTTCCAGTAGTTTGCTGGGCATGGTACTTTCCTATTACTACTGGATAAGTGTACATAAAGAAGCATCAATGGCAGGAAGTTGGATTTAATTCTTCCATGCTGAAATGCAAATAGTACTTCAGAATTCTGCTTTGAGGCTTGAAGTGACATCTGACTTCCATGAACATTAAATGATTTTTATTTCAGTCTTGCATAAACTAATGAAATATTAGCATGATTTATTTTATACTACATTCAAACTGAAGAGCTGTGATTTTATTCTTTTTAATTCCTGCATGCTTTTAAAGCTCAAACCATTTGCTAGCCACTCTACAAGAAAATACTTACATTTTATTACCTGTTTTTTTGAGAAAACATATCACCAAACATTACTATAAATTCAGATAAACTCTAAAGTAAAATGTAATTGTATTTCCTCTTAGAGTATATAATGACATTTGTAAAGTCATTTTAAAAGACGTGTTAAAAATTATTTATCAAACTGACTGTTTTGCAGTACACCCTCAGCTGCTTTGTAAGAGTGGGCAGCCTAGAAATAGGGAACCATTTTCATAAATTACAGAAACAGTAGTTTTACCATTCCGAGTCTGTTACTAATAATGCAGTTATATTTTGGATGGATTTTATTGACCTCTCATTTGAAAGGAGCAATGCAATACGGTATGTGAACTTTATTTTTATTAAGTTCACACATCTTTCTATTATTGCCCTTATATCCAATGGGGACATTATAAAAGAGATCATCTAACTCTGGAATAATCAATGAGATAAGAGAGTATTTTATGCTGTGTTGAATATATTGTAGTTCCTAATTGATTTATTTTGCCCTTCCCTTTTGAACCATTTTCTTATTGCCGGGAGTCCCCAGCTGAGGCACTCACCCATATGCAATCATATTCCCTTTGAAAGTGATGTCAGATCATCACCTAACTTCCTAATTTCCTATGATCATTTCATCATGTCTTAGTTGATCTCTAATAGCTAAGCCCGTGCTTAAATGTTAATAGCTAATCTTCAAGCTACTAATTTATAATCAACAAATATTCTTTTGGATTGTACTGCTCTAACTAATGAGAATACATATTTCATGGTAGGAATTCAGACCATTGGCCAGACAGTTGGGAAAATAATTTTAACAAGTATTTCTATCAGAGGAAGTTTCACATTACACGGAGTTGATGTCCTTCAACTTTTAAGGCCAGTTCTGACCTTGTTTTTGTATTATTCTTTGTTTATAAAAAATTAGAATTGAGCCGTTTCAAAGTATAACTATTCCTTTTTAATTATATATATATTATATATGATATATCTATATAATCTATATAAATCTATATAATATATATTATATATATGATATTGATATAATAGATAATATCATATATAATATATAGATAGATAGATTATAGAGATATAATATATATAATATCTATATAATATATATATATATATATATCCTGAAATGTCCTAAGAGATATAAGGAAAAGAGCCTGTAAAAAGCATGGTTTGGATAGGTCATTCCTGTCTGATAAAGTCAATAAGGTGCACTACACTATTCTTGGAATGAAAATGACAATGATCTTACTGTTTTGTGTGAGTTCATATCATCA
>NW_026652806.1:22114-23040 GCF_009828535.3 Hylobates moloch
ACATAAGAGCACCAGAATTAAAATTCTTTTGTCCCATCAATTGACTTAATTGACATGAAGTAATCGCTATAGCATGCGTTAGATATTTAAGACACATATCAATGGATTTTTGTGCATGTCAGTAAAGTTACATATGAAATATTTTGCTAATGGTTATTGAAATTGAGAAAAATTGTGAATAGGTATGGATAAACCACATCAGAATGTTGCTCAAGGAAGTTTGTTTTGTGTGATAAATTTCCCTGAAGGAAATATAGTCATCTGAATTTATTCCATTGATTTTAAGTCTTTACCTAAATGCTATATGAATTCTGTAAGCACCTGTTTTTTATGGTCATGGGGGTGGTCATTTGTTGCACAATTTAAAGCATGTTCAAAACACCAACCCAGCATCTTTTCCTCTCCTTCACCTGTTGTTCACTTTATTCAAACCTATATACAGAAATATGGTTCATTAATCAAAAGCAATGTTACCATTAACCTCTTCTTTTTTTGTTTTATTTTATTATTATTATTATACTTTAAGTTTTAGGGTACATGTACACAATGTATAGGTTTGTTACATATGTATACATGTGCCTTGTTGGTGTGCTGCACCCATTAACTAGTCATTTAGCATTAGGTATATCTCCTAATGCTATCCCTCCCCACTCCCCCTACCCCACAACAGTCCCCAGAGTGTGATGTTCCCCTTCCTGTGTCCATGTGTTCTCATTGTTCAATTCCCACCTATGAGTGAGAACATGAGGTGTGTGGTTTTTTGTCCTTGCAATAGTTTACTGAGAATGATGGTTTCCAGTTTCATCCATGTCCCTACAAAGGACATGAACTCATCATTTTTTATGGCTGCATAGTATTCCATGGTGTATATGTGCCACATTTTCTTAATCCAGTCTATTGTTGTTGGACATTTAGGTTGGTTCCAA
>NW_026652807.1:0-3351 GCF_009828535.3 Hylobates moloch
TTTTTTTTTTTTTTTTTTTTTTTTTTTTTTTTTGAGACAGAGTCTCACTCTGTCGCCCAGGCTGGAGTCCAGTGGTGTGATCTCCGCTAACTGCAAGCTCCACCTCCCGGGTTCACGCCATTCTCCTGCCTCCGCCTCCCCAGCAGCTGGGACTACAGGCGCCCGCCAGCACGCCTGGCTAATTTTTTTGTATTTTTAGTAGAGATGGAGTTTCACCGTGTTAGCCAGGATGGTCTCGATCTCCTGACCTTGTGATCCTCCCTCCTCAGCCTCCCAAAGTGCTGGGATTACAGACGTGAGCCACCCCGCCCGGCCCTATAATATTCTTAATGGGAGGGATTATGCCTATCACTTTCAAATATTTTGATTGAAATTTCCTGGGATTCTTTGAATCTGGGCATTGGTTTATCAGTTTTGGAACATTCTTAGTCATTATCTCCTTAAATAACATTACTTCTCCCTACTCTCTCTCCCCTATTTTTCTGTAATACCAATTACATCTATTTAGATCTTCTTACTCAGCGCTCCACGTCTTTTAACCTCTCTTTTATGTTCCCATGTCTTTGGTCTGTATTCTGGATAATTTCCTTTCAGCACTGTCTAAAAAACTGGCCTAAAATCGTATTTTTAATTTTGAATTTTTAATCCAGAGTCTGACCATTAAATTACACACTGGTTCTGCAATTCTCTTGCTTTGAAAAAAATTGATTTGAATGTAAAATATTTATATAATTAATAAGACTGTGAAAATCATTCTTTAGCCCATGGGGAACCTCCAGGCTAATATTCAGTGATCTGAAATTCTTACAATTGACTTGAGCCAGCTCATGAAAGATGAACACCCTTCACGTTCCTGTACATTTTCTTCTAGAATTTTGAGGGACAATTCCAATTACTTAAAAACTAAAATGTCAATTAATTTATGTAAATTTGACCTTTTTGAATAAGCATCCTATCCAAACACTGAATTTTAAAATCATTTCATAAGGCTACTATCAATAAGATCTCTATAAACATTGTGCCCATTTACGAAATGGCACATTTATGAAATCGGCACAATGTTTATAGAGATCCTACCGATAATAGTCTTAATTAAATGCTGTATAAGACAAATTGATCAGATATAATTTCAGCTTCTGTCTGTCAGATCGGGTAAGCCATTAAAGTGTCACATATTCATAGAAAAATTCACCAGAAGCCAAGATGGTATATAAACCAGGGATAGATGTTTTAGGAAGCGCTTCTCCATGAGTGTCACATTTTTGCACATCTTGTGAGCAAAAGGACTGGCTGCCTTTGTTCCAAGCTTACTTTTCAAATATGTTTGTAGAGCTAGCAGCCTTGAAAGAAAAATATAGCAGCAAATTTTGGTCATTTATACTCTAGTATGATAAATATATTGTGTCTCTTTGTGGCAAAGACCAGGCAAGTTTATTACCTTTCACAAAATTTTCAGGTTCCCTAATCATGATTCTCTCTTGTAATGTAATCCATTATGTGTGTAGGTATCTGCTGAAAATATTTTTATTGCCCTACAGCAATTGAGACTTAGACTATGGGTGGAAACGATGATATTCCAGATATTACTATTACTATACGTAATAAACTCTTTTGTCTCTGACCCAGGAGTTTCATGACTTCTGCCAGTATCCAGAACACTGTATCTGGTTAACTTTTTAGCTTGCATGTGGGGTAAAATCTTGAACTCCACAGATCTTGACAAATCACCACCGCCACAGCAATAATGGTAAAAATAATAATAACAATATTTATGAATAGAAAAGAAAGCATACCATGCCTGCCATCTTTCAAGGCATTTTAAGTATATTAATTTATCTTTACAATAAAACTATTAAGTTAATATTATTATACAGATGAGGAAATTGAGGCAGATATGTTAATTACTTTGCCAAAGATCAAATGGCTAATATATGATAGAAGTTAGATTCAAACATAGACCACAAATCTCCAGTCTATGACTTCAACCAACTTTGTATAGTTGCTTATTCAAGTAACCCTTTTACTATTGCATATCATAGACTATCTATGTCCATCTTATAATGCTAGTAAAAACATTGCCAACTAAAAACTGAACCAGGTCACTTAACTCCAAACTGCCATTTTCTTAAGAAGTGATTACTTTCAAACATTCTTGTTATCAATTACTTTTTCAGTCAGTATTTATATGCACATCAAACAAAATCCACTATATTTTAAGCAAAAGTAGACTTCTGATAGAATATGAGTTACATACAAATTTATTGAACATTTATAAAAAAAAAAGTCTACTTTAAAAAAAGTCTCTCAAAGATGTGCTGCAAAATATCTACCAAGGGTAATACCTCTTCTGCAGTCAGGAGGCCACATATGTCAGACTAACATCACTGCCACAATAAATCATCCTAACCAAGTAAGTAACTCTATGTTATGTCAAGATGGACAAGCACACCATGTTAGCCATAATCCAAATGGACAAAATGTATGTCCATGCCCTACCTTTCAAGCACTATGGAGTTAGAAGTGTGAGAACTCTGTTAACACTGTGCAGAAAAACCTCAACTATCCTAAACTATCCTTCATTAAAATAAATAGCAGAAGCAGGAGATTTTCTTCCTTCTCTTCGTTTCTGCTTTTCAAATCTTGTGTTAGTTTCTCTGTTTGGCTGAATCGAAATCAAATCCAGAACTCTAGTTACATGGGAATCTGAAAAATGATATTAAGCTTCTGGGTGCCACAGAAAAGAATCTATATTCAGAATCTGGGGGCATAGGAGCTGAGAACCATTCCAGCAAATTCTTCCTTGTGCATTGATTTTTAACATAGTAGAAATAAGATCTATTCCAAATAAACTGCACCATTCAAAAAATTTCAATGATATTCAACAGGTCTTTTTTTAAAAAAAAATTAAGTGGCTATTAAGCAGCAATAAAAAGTATTTCACTAAGATCTCTACTCATTTCATGATGCCATCCTGCTACTCCTAATTTGGAGAGTTAGGTTTGAAGCTACCTTTTGAGGCCATGAATGTAAATTGGAATGAATAAGACCGTGATTAGAGATTATGTATACCAGGTCCCTGAGGCAGGGATATTACCTGCCATGTTGTGGAAAGACTAGGAAAGAAAGAAGTATTATAGAAAATGGAATCTGGGGCCGGGCGTGGTGGCTCACCCTTGTAATCCCAGCACTTTGGGAGGCCAAGGCGGGCGGATCACGAGGTCAAGAGATCGAGACCACAGTGAAACCCCGTCTCTACTAAAAATACAAAAAAATTAGCCGGGCGTGGTGGAGGGCGCCTGTAGTCCCAGCTACTCGGAGAGGCTGAGGCAGGAGAATGGAGTGAACCTGGGA